>NC_073303.1:155270189-155510189 GCF_027595985.1 Sorex araneus | reverse complement strand
ATTGTATAGATAACATATGCATATGTTTTTATTTTGATGCAAAATGTTGACACATTTTTATTAAAACATTTATGTTTTTATTTCAAATGGTAATGTTCTAAATTGGATATTTAGTAGTCTTTAGTTTTGTTTGTATTGTATAGAATTTTTAGTTGTTTGTGATGTATAGAAGTTTTACTATTTCTTATTACTTTTTTCTTTTAATATTTTTAATAACACTCACTTTTTTGTGTGCTTCAGAGTCTAGATTTATTTTTATCAAGAGAGCAATAATAACTTAAATTTACCCCAATTTAGTATAGTATCAACTAAATTGATTATATCTTAAAGAATTCCACTTCCAAATAAAGTCTCATCCCAAAGTTGCAAGTGGGCATGAACCAAGCTGATAGAAAAGCAGCACTATTCAACCCTTTATGGCAAAATAAAGAATAAAAGTTAGTATCTCAATTAACGCAGAAAAATTAGATCCAGATCTGTTATTATTATAACTTATTATGGCTATTATAATCATATTGTATTGTTTTATTGACTCCAATTTTAACCTCTGATCAGTGGAATTTTAAACCAATTATTCTGGAAATTCTTGTTAAGCATAAATGAAATAATTTGCCTAATAAATTTTTTCTTAACCTCCCCACAAAGAAAGGTATCTTTGTAATAATTCTTTTTCTGCTTTTCCTAGTAAATCCTTTATTCACTTGCATCATTTGTCATCCCGTTGATCTTCTATTTCCTCGAGTGGGCTCCAGTAATGTCTTCATTTGTCCCTGTCATGTGCAAGTATAGCCCAATGATATATGCTTGCTCCAGGAATAAGAAGAGCCTCAAATCGTTCATTCAGGGTTTTGACGAAGAAGTCTGACAATCTCGTTGGTGGGCGGCCACACGGTCTTTTGACATCCCGTGGAATTCAGTCAGTAACAGTTCTAGTCCATCGGTCATCTCTGAATCACATTATGTGACCAGCCCATCTGATTTATTATGGCCAAAACACCTTATTAGACACGTTTTATAACTGTAAAGTTTTCTATTTTACACATCTTGGAGAGCTTTTTTGCTTCATACTCAAGATGCTGCCTGGCCCATGAATTATTTAATAAGGCCAATTAAATTTTCAAGTTTTCAGGGGCAATTTTAACAATGTAAATAAGTAAAATGCTATTTATTTAATCAGTCACTTCATTATTTCTAATATACATATGTGCATATGTGTGTACATTTATGTGTTTACAAAAGACAAGTACTGAGTGAATTCAATAAGATTGACAGAAACAAAGTCAATATAAAAAATTCTTTTAGGGAGGCACCGGCCCCTCCCACCGCCGAGATGTGATCCCGGGGGCCTCACACATGTGCGGCCTCTCCGCAGCTGCACGAGTGTGAATCCAGACCCAGCAAAACCTCTTTCGGCATGGGCAACTCCTCGCAGAATGTCTCCAGCCTGAAAACTAAGCCTCGGCCCGTGCCCGCCCAGGAGGGGAAAGGTATTTCTCTCTCTCTCTCTCTCTCTCTCTCTCTCTCGCCTCTTTCTCTCCGGGGATGAAGGGCGCGGTGGCCGCCATATTAAAACGAACACAGATGGGATTTATGACAAAAACTGCAGCAAAAGGACATGAGGGTGCTCTTGGGAAGGTGGGAGGCACCGGCCCCTCCCACCACCGAGATGTGATCCCGGGGGCTGCACGTGTGTGGGGCCTCTCCACAGCTGCTCGAGTGTGAATCCAGACGCAGCAAAACCTCTTTCAGCATGGGCAACTCCTCGCAGAATGTCTCCAGCCTGAGAACTAAGCCTCGGTCCCGTGCCCCTCTCTCTCTCTCTCTCTCTCTCTCTCTCTCTCTCTCTCTCTCTCTCTCTCTCTCTCTCTCTCTCTCTCTCTCTCACCTCTTTCTCTCCGGGGATGAAGGGCGCGGTGGCCGCCATATTATGACAACCACAGATTGGATTTTCAAGCTTGCAATGATCCAATACCTGGAAGAAATCTCCCTGGACTTAGTTGTTACAGTACGGAAATTCAAAACCACGCGGCCGCAGTAGTGGCCTCATTTGTCTTCACAGTAGGTCTGACTCTAGTGGGGTACTCCTAACAACAATAGTGAGGTTTGTGTTGAAATATTGAATTTAACCAAAGTAAACGGAAAGTAAAATGAAACTTATCTGTTACAAGGTGGGGGGTGGGGGGACGGGATGGGAGGTGTACTGTGTGGTTTTTTTTTTTTGGTGGTGGTATATGGGTGCTGGTGAAGGTTTGGTTGTTTCAGCATTGTATAACTGAGACCTAAGCCTGAAAGCATTGTAATCTTCCACATGGTGATTTAATAAAATAAAATTTTTATTAAAAAAAATTCTATTATACTTCTATACATCACAAACAACTAAAAATTCTATACAATACAAACAAAATTAAAGACTACTAAAAATTCAATTTAGAACATTACCATTTGAAATAAAAAGATAAAAAACATAAAAGTTTCAACAAAAATGTGACAATATTTTGCATCAAAATAAAAATATATACAGATATTATCTATACAAAAACTGAATAAATGTAAAAATTATCATGCTATATAACAAAACACTCAATAGTATTAACAATGAAGCCTCATTTAAGTGATAATTAAAATATTAAATAATATGCCAGTGAGGTTTCTTTTCAGAAAATGTTATGAGCTAATTGTAAGGAACTCATACTACTGTTTTTCAAAGTTCTTTATGAATCTATTGACAATAAGGTCAGTGCTAATTTTGAATAACTATTGTACAACAATCAAATATATTAATGGGACAGAACAGAGACTACAAAATCACACTCACAAAGACACCAAATTATCCTGTGACAAAATTAAAGTCGTTTCTCTTTTATTAGTAGTAAAACATACTTTTATAAACTTAGAAAATTTTTGATTAATTTTTATTGCATTTTGTTTTCCATTTTGTTTGTTTTGGTTTAAGAGTCACATCCAGAGGTGCTCAAGGCTTACTCTTGGCTCTGTACTCAAGAATTGCTCATGGCATTGCTCAGTACATAAGGCAAAAAGCTCATATTGCACGCAACTCTGGTCCAAATCTATAGATCATTAAAATAATATTTCATCATTTACCTCATATCATATACAAAAAACAATTTATTAAAAATCATAGGTCTGTATATACAAACAAGACCAAAGTACAAGAAAACACAGGGTAATATGATTGTCAAGTACCAGTAGGTTTGTGATAGGTAACGATTTTTTAGACTGAAATAAAAAGACAATGACAAATAGATTTCATCCAAATGAAAAGCTTCCTTTTTCCAAAACTGCCTTTAAGAAAATGATAAGGGATTTGGGGTAATCATATGCTAGTACATATATTTATTGAGTAATTGACCAAAACTTTATTCAAAATATAAAAGTGATTTTTAAAATACATGGTACAGTGTTCAACATTAGCTATTAGTGAAACAAAATTCATTTGGGATCATGACAATAAAGTTATTTTCGAGGACAGAACAAAATTAATAAATAAACAGTGCAAATATAGTAAACACCACTTGAAATATCTTTGATATTTTCTCATCAAATTATGTGTATAATGCTTATGACACGTGTCATATACAAGTTAAATATATGACACTTATGACAGAGGAATTCTATCAGTTTTAAAAGACAAAATTCTTACAGTTTTGTACAGTTCTATTGTACAGTTCAATTCATATTCTACTATAGTTAGTATGGTAAAGTTAGAATAAGAGTAAGCAAATTACTGGGGCTGGAGCGATAGCACAGCGGGTAGGGCATTTGCCTTGCACGAGGCCGACCCAGGTTCTAATCCCAGCATCCCATATGGTCCCCTGAGTACCGCCAGGAGTAATTCCTGAGTGAACAGCCAGGAATAACCCCTGTGCATCGCCGGGTGTCACCCAAAAACCAAAAAAAAAAAAGAGTAAGCAAATTACTCAATGAATACTGAATTGATAAGTTAATTAAAGACAAACCCATTCAATGGGTAAAGCTTTTAAGCAGTGCTGAAATAACTTGATAAACCTATTTATAATAGTTTGTGCCTGAAAAAAAATCAAGTGCCCACTGAAGAACAATAAACAGTGAGTGGAGAAATAGTATAATAGTAATGCCCTGAATATGGATGACCTTGTTAGATTCACAGTACAAGTTCCTGTGCAGTTCCCAAACTTCAGTGGGTGTGGAATTGGTAATTTGTAAGAACTCACCAGCATGAACAGTATGAGATGCTATGATTCACACATTGAATCTTCCTCCTGAATGGTCAAGAATTGCTAAGAGATGGTCCTCCAAATATCCAGAAGAGCAATTGGGAGACTCCCAAAATAACTTATTTAAAAAAAATTTTATTAGTGAATCACTGTGAGGTACAGTTACAGATTTACAAACTTTCGTGCTTGCATTTCAGTTATACAGTTGGTCGAGTGCCTATCCCTATATCAGTGCCCATTTTCCACCACTAATGGTCCCAGCATCCTTCCCACCACCCCTACCACGTCCTACCCCACCCCACCCCACTTCTGTGGCAGGGCATTCCCTTTTGCTCTCTTTCTCTCCTTTTGGGTATTGTGGTTTGCAGTAGAGGAACTGCAAACCAAAATAACTTTTTTAAATCTGAACAATTTCTAAAAAGAGAAATTATCTATATGTCACTTTACATGCTTGTTATATAGTTGTATGTCTGCAAAATTCTGAATTAGGGCAGGGCAGAGCACAAGAAATAAGACTTTTGTTTTGCATGCAACTGAACCAATTCAATGCCTGGAGTCACATGATCCTCCACACATAATTCTAGAGAGCAATCCCAAGCATGGAACCAGGAGTAGCATTGAGTACTAGAGGGCCTGGCTCTAATAAACAAACAAAAAATCTGAATGGTCCCCTTAAGGTCTTTGACTTCATTGCATTTGCCTTTCTCTCTCTCTCTCTCTCTCTCTCTCTCTCTCTCTCTCTCTCTCTCTCTCTCTCTCTCTCTCTCTCTCTCTCTCTCTCTCTATCTCTCTCTCTCTCTGTCTCTCTCTCTCACTCACTCTCTGACTCTCTCATTCTCTTTCTCATGTTATTGAATCACTGTAAATTATGGAGTTATAAAATTATTCATGATTGAGTCTCAGGCATACGATGTTCCAATAACAAATCGTCACCAATGCCACTTCTCTCTGCCAACTTCCCCTCCTACCCTCCAAATTCACTATGTGGCAGGCTTTCTTTCTTTTTTCCTCCCAGCTCCCCTTGTTAGACATTATAAAACTGACATAGCACTGTCATCCCTGAGATTTTAGAAGCCTCTATTTACTCATCTTTCCCAACAATGCCGCATTGGAGGCTCTTTCAGGGTCAGGGGAATGAGACCCAGCATTGTTACTGGTTTGGGCATATGAATACACCCTGGGGAATTTTCGAGGCTCTCCCATGTAGGCAGGAAACTCTCGGTAGCTTGCCACGTTCTCCCAGAGAGAGAACTAGGCTATAAGATTATTGTTATTGCACACACACACACACACACACACACACACACACACACACACACACATAAAAACCCTTAAAATTCCATGTTCTCACTTGATAATTCACAGGAAATTTATTAAATTTCACAATATATTCCAAAAATATTGTGTAATATTGTTGTTAATTATTAGGAAACGGAAACTTTTCAAAATTTTCATAATAAAATATAGGCAGACTCCTTCCCCTCTCTTCATAAGTCCTAGTAGTGTGAGAGGCAAGTGTGAACCTCCATCTCCTGCCCTGACACAGGTGAAGGCTAGACACTCACCCAAACACAATGCACCCTATCTTTATGGACTGGTTAGGCTTCTCTCCTGCCCAGAGGGCTGGCCACAGTAGATATAAAAACAGCAGAGAACCTCACCCCACTAAACCATAAGGATAGCCTTTCTGAAGACCCCACTAGCACTAACCAACTATGTAACCTTGTAGCTTAGGACTTTAGACTGGAAATGCTGAGGATGTTTAATGTGCTCAAAGAAACAATGGAACAAACTGCCAATAAAATACAAGAGGATAAGAGGGCAGACATGACATAAAAAAAATAACAACAAGCAAAAATAACAGAAATAAAGAATTTGTTAGATGAAATGAAAAATTCATGTTTATTGGAATGTAGCTCTAAATATTTTAGGCCCAATATTGGTTTATCCTTTCGCTCTTGCCACAAAGAGCTTAGGTTTATTGAGTTACACCCATCACAGTGCCCCCGAGTCACTCCTATTGCTTTGTTTATCTGTAACCACTATTCTATGCTCTCTTCCCCAAACAGTTTATCAGACTGTTAATTTGTAAGGTCAGCTCTTTCTAGGACACTGAACTTGTATTATAAGTTAATATTGCCTTTCTCCTCTCCTTGTGTCTTTTGAATAGTTTACTTTAAAGCAATATCCTTTTTGTATGGGCAAAGGAAGACAGTTAAAAATACTATGCTTTTTTCGTAACTTGGGATTTAATTGGCTTTGAATATTATTCATTCCCAGGCATCTGCTTTCTCGACTTAGCCTCAGTTGCCCTTATTTTCTAGCACCCCAAAACCAGGGTCCCGATGAGGAATTGAAGGAACCCAGGGAAAGCTGTATGCTGCCCTAACATTGATATGGGCCAGGCCAAAATGCCACAATTCTTAACTATAAGTTAAGGCTTGATCATGGACAAGTGCTGTCATGATCCCAAAGCAACGACAAGACTAGGACCCTGCTAGGAATAGGAAAGACTAATCTGACCTGACCACTGTAGTCTGAGATCGAGATAACCTGAGGAGAGCAATTCTACAAGCTTAATGTATCTCTTATGGTGTCCATACAAAATGATTACTATTATGAATATTTATATGTTTATTGTACACAGAGAGAAGAAATATACCCAGGGGATTCTGCCCTTGGGTGGGTTGTCTGACTGAAAGAGAATCTGTCCTAGAAGAAGCATCCCCATGAATCTCCCTAGTGATCCCTTCTCTATTCCATCTGCCTTCTCCCCTCCACTCATGAAGCAGTCTTCCAGCTATGGGCAATCCCCCTGACCCTTGTATCTTCTGTCCTTGGGTGTCAGCTTCATGTGATGTTATTTTACACACCACAAATGAGTGCAATCCCTCTATGTCTGTCCCTCTCTTGCTGACTCATTTCACTTAGCATGATATTCTCCATGTTTATCCATTTATAAACAAATTTCATGACTTCATCTCTCCTAACAGCTGCATAGTATTCCATTGTGTAGATGTACTAAAGTTTCTTCAACCAGTCATCTGTTTTAGGGCACTTGAGTTGTTTCCAGATTTTGGCTATTGTAAACAGTGCTGCAATGAATATATAGGTACAGATGTCATTTCTACTGTGTCCTTTTGCATCCTTGGGATATATTGCCAGAAGTGGTAGTGCAGGGTCTTATGGAAGCTCAATTTCTAGTTTTTGAAGGACTGTTCATATTGTTTTCTAGAAAGACTGTACCAGTCGGCATTCCCACAAACAGTGAAAGAGCGTTCCTTTTCCTCCCACATCCATGCCAGCACTTGTTGCTTTTGTTTTTTTGAATGTGTGTCAGTCTCTGTGGTGTGAGATGATATCTCATTGTTGTTTTGGTTTGTATCTCCCTGAGGACTAGCAATATGGAGATGCATGCCGAAAGTAGATAATGGACCAAACATGATGACCTCTCAGTGTCTATGTTGCAAGCTATCATGCCCAAAATTAGAGAGTGAGTATGGGGAATATTGTCTGCCATAGAGGCAGGGGGAGGGTGGGAAAGGGGGGGTATACCCGGGATATTGATGGTGGGGGATGTGCACTGGAGTAAGGATGGGTGTTTGATCATTGTGAGATTGTAACACAAACATGAATGCTTGTAACTATCTCATGGTGATTCAATAAAATTTTAAAAAAATTAAAAAAGAAGCACCCCCTGGGGGAAAGAACTTTACCCCGATTGATTGTAACCACACTTGTTTGTAAGCCCCAACCACTCATGCTTTGGAGATTTAACGAGACTCTAAGAGGGGGCTTGGTGGAGAAGCAGAGGGAGAGAAACAGAAATGAGTGGAGATGAGATTGGAATAAATGCAATTGAGACCAACTAGCCTGGCTCCCATTCCTTCCTTCGCCTGCCCATTGCCATCTACCTCCCCCAGGAAGAGGAAGTGGCGTGAGACTACCAAATGCGGGCGGCGGGAATGATAGCGCTCCGATGCTCATTTTTGTGATTACACACAGGACCTCAGCAACAGAAGACAGAAGGGCGGAATTAGTGAGACAGAAACAGTAACTAAGGACAGAAACAGTAGCTGAGGACAGAATGGAGAGACACAGTGACTAAATATAGAATAGTGAACCCTAAAATGAAATGCAGAAAAATCCCCTACAAAAGCAGAAGATTGGGGAAAATGCCTCTAAAATATGAATATAATATAAGACAACTTGAGATAAATTCCAGAGTAACAACAACATAAGAAGCATTGGGGGCCCCAAGACTAAGCATGCAATTTTGATAAAGAAGAATTGGTCAAAGAAAACACTGAGAAGTTTCTAGAGTTGAAGAGTGCATGTAACCACCTTCAAAAGAACCAACGGGTACCAGCTAAGAGACTCAAATAAAAACACTATACGACATACCCCTATCATAATGATGAAAGCCACAGATAGAATAATGAAAGCAGCAAGACCATTAAAAGAAGTTGCATACAAAAGTAAATCCTTAAGATTTTCAGCAGATCTATCAAATCAGACCAGGTAGGCCTGAAGACTATGGTGGGGTATAATAAAAACAACTCAGTAAATTGAACACCTCACCAAGAATACTTTACCCAATCTGTTCCTTTATGCAGATTGAAGGAACCCTACTGAGTTTCACAATAAACAGGAGCTCGGAACTTCATAGACTTGAAACCCTTTTAACAAGAAAATTAAAGGGCATACTTTAAGATAACACAAATCTCATAAGCATGTTAAACTTCCACAGAAAGATGGCAGGCACAATACTGCTTGATAATAATCTCATGAAATGACAATGGCTTAAATGCACCAATTAAGAGACATAGGAGAGCAGGAGGGATTAGAAAATTGAATACAACATTCTGTTACCTAGAAGAAACACATTTTAACAGTAAGGGAAAACATAGATTCATGGTTCTAAACATATGGGCCTAAAGAGGGACCAGAAAAACGCTAAGACAACTGCTAATAGACTTGAAGGAAAAAATTGAAAGCAGCACAATTATAATTGGATAATTTAATTGGATAATTTAACACTGCTCCATCACCAGTTAACAAATGAACTAGACTAAAACTCAGCAAAAAATAGTACTGGATCTGAAGGAAAGAATTGAAAAGAGATGCATAGTAAATATAAATAGGTCTTTTCATCCCCCAAAGCCAAATGCACATATTTCACAGCTATAAACTTCCCTCTTAATGCAACTTTTAATGTGTTCTACAGGTTCTGAGATAGTGTCTTCATTCTCATATTTACCAAGAATCTTTTAAATTATACCCCTACAATAAGGGGTTAGTATCAAGGATATACAAGGCACTGGCTAATCTCTATAAGAAGAAAACATCCAATCCCATGAGAAAATGGGGGGGGGGGTGAAATGAACAGAAACTTTCTCAAAGAAGAAATCCGAATGGCCAAAAGACACATGAAAAAATGCTCCTCATCACTATTCATCAGGGAGATGCAGATCAAAACAACAATGAGATACCATCTCACACCACAGAGACTGGCCCACATCCAAAAGAACAAAAGTGGTGTTGGCACGAATGTGGGGGAGAAAGAACAAAATCCGAGGTGTTGGCGAGGATGTGGGGAGAAAGGGACTCTCCTTCACTGCTGTGGGAATGCAGACTGGTTCAGCCCTTTTGGAAAACAGTATGGAGGCTTCTCAAAAAATTAGAATTGAGCTCCCATTTGACCCAGCAATACCACTGCTGGGAATATTTCCCAGAGATGCAAAAAAGTATGGTAGAAATGACATCTGCACTTATATTTTCATTGTAGCACTGTTTACAATAGCTAGAATCTAGAAAAAACCCGACTACTGAGAATAGATGACTGGTTAAAGAAACTTTGGTACATCTACACAATGTAATACCACACAGCTGTTAGAAAAGATGAAGTCATGAAATTTGCATATAGGTGGATCGACAAGGAAAGTATCATGTTAAGTGAAATGAGTCAGAAAGAGAGTGTCACACATAAAAAGATTTAACTTATTTGTGGAATATAAAGTAACAGAATGGGAGACTAACACCCAAGAATAGTAGAGATAAGTACCAGAAGGATTACTCCACAGCTTAGAAGCTGGCCTCACATGCTGGAGGAAAAGGCAGCTTAGATAGAGAAGGGACCACCAAGTAAAGGGTGCTAGGAGGGCCCACTCAGGATGGGAGATGCAGGCTGAAAGTAAACTATAGACCGCTCCTAATGGCCACTTAATACCTCTATTGCAAACCACAACACCCAAAAGGAGAGAGAGAGAGCAAAAGGGAATGCCCTGCCACAGAGGTGAAGTGCGGTGGTGAGGTGGTGGAAGGGATACTGGGACCATTGGTCGTGGAAAATGGGCACTGTTGGAGGGATGGGTACTTGACCACTGTATGACTGAAATGCAAGCATAAATATTCCTTAGTCTGTAACTGTACTTGACAGTGATTCACTAATAAAAATATTTTTAAAAACCTAGAAATTGAGCTCCCATTTCACCCAGCAATGCCATTTCTGGGAATATACCCCAGAGATGCAAAATAGAACAGTAGAAATGATATATGCATAGTATGCTAATTGCAGCATTACTTACAATAGCTAGGATCTGGAAAAAAAACCTGAGTGCCTGAGAACAGACGACTGGTTTAAGAAACTTTGGTATATCTACACAATGGAATATTATGCACCTGTTAGAAAAAATGAAGTCATGAAATTTGCATATAAGTGAATCAACATGGAGAGTATCATGCTAAGTGAAGTGAGTCAGAAAGAGAGGGGCAGATATGAAAGGACTGCACTTATTTGTGGAATATAAAGTAATATAATAAGAGACTAACACCTAAGGACAGTTGAAATAAGGAACAGGAGGACTGCCCCATGGCTTGATATCTGATCTGATGCACTGGAGGAAAAAGTAGTTGGGATGGACACCCAAAAGGACAGAGAGAGTAAGAGGGATTGTGCCTAACTACCAGGAGGCAGGACGTGGGAAGGGGTGGGGGTGGGGGAGAGATACTGGGAACATTGGTGGTGGAGAATGGGCACTAGTGGAGGGATGGGTACTTGAACATTGTTTGACTGAAATGGAATCATGAAAGTCTGTAAGTCTGTAAATGTATCTCACAATGATTCATTAAAATTAAAAAAAAAATACAGTAACCCTAACACAATGGTTTAAAAAAATAAAGGAAAAGCAGCAGCAAAAAAAAAGAAAAAAATATTTTGCATTACCCTTTGACCCAGTGGTTGTTCAGTAGTGAGCTGTTTAAATTCCAGGTGTTTGAGTTATATCTCTATTTCTGTTTGTGTTTAAAAATGATTTTCAGTGCATAATGTGACATGATCCATGGTAGTCCACATGGGGTCACAAAACATATCTCCATAAGTTGAGGATAGAAATCATATCAAATATCTTCTCAGAACATATGCAAGACACAAAGAAAAAGATAAAATGGACCCTAATTACTCCAATTAGAAAAAAAAGGGAGTCATCACAATAGATACTATAGAAATTCAAAGGCTTATGAAAGTTTGCTTTGAACATCTTTATGCCATAAAAGGAAAGAACTTAGGAGAAATGAATAAATTCTTGCGCTCCCACAACCCCTCACAGCTAAAAAAAATGATAAGGAACACCTGAACAGGCCTATCACTATTAAAGAAATCAAAATATTGACTAAAATTTTCTTCCCACAAAATAGCCCAGGCCCAGTTGGATTGACAGTGAGTTCTTTTAAACCTTTAAAGTAGAGTCACATTCAATCCTTTTTGACTCTTTCAAGAAATAATAAAAAGAAGAAATATCCAAAAGAGTTTTTATGAAGCAAACATTACCCTGATACCAAAAGGAAATAGAGAAACGACAAAAAGGGAGAATTATAGACACGTATCTGTTACAGAATTTCTTGCCCCCACACCTGGCTGTCTTCCCTGGGGCCCCTCGGAAGGGATGGGCTCCAGCTTCCCTCCCCTCCCCAAGCAGAGCTCCCGGCGGCCAAAGACCACCAGAACCTAGCTACAGCCATGCTCGAGGCCCCTCTCCACATGTTTGAACAGGTCTCACGCATGAAGGTACTGGAAGAGGAACCCAGGTGTGTACAATCCCATCAATGGCCAACATCCAGAGACTTCAAAGCGAGCTCCCAGAAGCGCAAAGCAGTCACACGATATCTTGGATATCTTGTAGACTACTTCTCCTTCTGGGAGAAACTGGCAAACTTCTGAGAGTTTCCTGCCCACATGGGACAGCCTTGCAAGCTTCCAATGGTGTATTCATATGCTAAATCCAGTAACAAGGTGGGTCTCATTCCCCTGACCCTGAAAGAGCCTCCAGTGTGACATTGTTGGGAGGGCCGAGTCGAGAGAGACTTCTAAGATCTCAGGGAAAGGACGAATGGAGAGGTTACCGAGCCTGCTCGAGAAATTGACGATTAATGGGTATTTCGTGATTCGTGATCTGTGACATAGCAAAGATCCTCAACAAAAGGAAAAAAATAAAATCATATTTTGGTGTGACTTTTTAAAAAATCATTATTTTATTTGCTCAAACAAGCACCAGTAACATTTCCACTGTGAGACTTGTTGTTACTGTTTTTGGCATATCAAATATGCCACAGGTAACTTGTCAGGCTCTGCGGTGTGGGCAGGATACTCTCGGTAGCTTGCCAGGCTCTCCGAGAGGGACAGAGGAATCAAACCCGGGTCGACCGCGTGTAAGGCAAACGCCCTACCCACCCACTGTGCTATTGCTCCAGTCCTAACATTTATTTTATTTAAAAAATTAAACCATATGGTTTTATCAATTGATTCAGTAAAGGAATTTGAAAAATTCTGGCATACATTCATGATTAAAACTCTCAATAGAATGGGAATTGAAGGAAGTTTCCTTAACAGAGTCAAAGCCAGCCAGTGCCCTAAGTCAACAGCAAACATTGCACGCAAAGAGGAAATCCTAAAAGCCTTTCCATTATGATTAAGCACAAGTCAAGGCTGCTATCCTTACTATTTCTATTCAATGTATTATTGGATTTTCTTCACATACCAGTTGGGCAAAAAAAAAAGATATTAAAAGCATCCAGGTAGGAAAGGAAAAAGTCAAGCTCTATGCTTTTGCAGATGACATGATATGATACATAGAAAATCCTTAAGACTCTACCTAAACAAACAAACAAAAAAAATCCTAGAAGCAATAAACTTTATGTTGGCATGTCAGGCTACAAAATTAGCACACAAAAGTCCATGGCTCTCCTTATACAGCAATAATGAAATAACGCATATATATATGTATATATATATATTTAAATCCCATTTAAAATTGTGCCTCAGAAAGTCAAGGACCAGGGCTGGAGCAATAGCACCGCAGGTAGGGCGTTTGCCTTGCACACGGCTGATCTGGGTTCGATTCCCAGCATCCCATATGGTCCTCCAAGCACCGCCAGGAGTAATTCCTGAGTGCAGAGCCAGGAGCAACCCCTGTGCAGTGCCGGGTGTGACCCAAAAAGAAAAAAAAAAGAGCAAAGCAAACAAAAAAAAGGAAAATCAACAACCAAAGAATCAGATTAATCAAAGAGGTAAAAGACTGATACTAAGAAAATGCTAAAATATCACTTGAGGGGCCGGAGCGATAGCACAGCGGGTAGGGCATTTGCCTTGCAAGCGGCCGACCTGGGTTCGATCCCCGGCATCCCATATGGTCCCCCAAGCACTGCCAGGAGCAATTCCTGAGTGCAAAGCCAGGAGTAACCCCTGAGCATCGCTGGGTGTGACCCAAAAAGCAAAAAAATAAAATAAAATAAAATATCACTTGAAAAATAAAAGGGGACAGGAGGAAATAAAATCATACCCCTTTGTCAAGGATTAAGAGGATTAGCAACATCCAAAAAGGCAATACTACTTAAAACAGTATACAGATTGTAATGCATACCCTACGAGGATAGTCAGGATATTTTTCTATTTTAAAATAGATCAAACACTCCTGAAATTCATAAAGAGCAATAAAACTCTCCAAATAGCCAAAGCAGTCCTCAGAAAAATATGGGAGACAATTCCCCCAACTTTAGACTGTACTACAAACTGGTAGGAATCAAGACAGCACTGTCTGCACTGTAGCACTGTCGTCCCATTATTCATCGATTTGCTTGAGCGCGCACTGTAATGTCTCCATTCATCCCTGTCGCGTGCTAGTGTAGCTCAATGGTGTCTGCTCGCTCAGGAACAAAAAGTGAGACATTTTGGCATATTGAATACCCCATGGGTAGCTTGCCAGGCTATGCTGTGTGGGCAGGATATTCTCGGTAGCTTGCCAGGGTCTCTGAGAGGGGCAAAGGAATTGAACCAGGGTTGGCCGCAGTCAAGGCAAATGCCCTACCCACCATGCTATCGCTCTAGTCCAAATCTTCAATGAAGAAGCAAAAAATATGAAGTAGTAAAAATTAATGTCTTCACAAATGGTGGTGAAAAAACCGGTTGCTGTATGCAAAAATATAAATTCAGATCTCTTTCTATGCCATTCACAAAAGGATTAAATACATCGATATCAAACCCGAATCCAGAAGGTAAATAGAAGAAAACATAGGCACAACTCTTCATGACATTGAGCTAAGCTCATCTTTAAAGATGAAACTTACCAGGTAACGGGAAGCAAAGATAAACAAATGGGATTACATTCAATTAAGAATCTTCTTTACTTCAAAGGAAACAATGAGTGAAATTGATAAGGTCACAGATTGGAAGAAACTAGTTACCCAGCTCTCCTCCATTGAGTTACTATCCAAGATATATAAAGCACAAGTATAACTCTACAAGAAGAAAACATCCAACCCTATCAAATATATAAGTATATATATTTGTGTATATATGTATATATATGTGTGTATATGTGTATATGTACACATATACATACATACACACACACACACATATATATGGGCTGGAGCAATAGCACAGTGGTTGGGCATTCGCCTTTCACGAGGCCGACTCAAGTTCGATTCCTCCGCCCCTCTTTGAGAGCCCAGCAAGCTACCAAGAGCATCAAGCCCGCGCGGCAGAGCCTGGGAAGCTACCCGTGCGTATTGGATATGCCAAAAACAGTAACAATAAATCTCTCAATGAGAGGCATTACTGGTGCACGCTCAATCAAATCAATGAGCAATGGGATATATATAGTGACATATATAGAGAGTGACATATATATAGAGAGAAGAACTAAACAGAAGCTTCTTCAAAATAACAAAACTACAAATAGCAAAATGGCTTATGAAATAATGGTTTATATAAATAATTATCAGGGAAATGCAAATCAAAGCAAAATTAAGATTTTACCTCACACTAGCATATATCATAAAGAACAATAACAAGCATTATTGACATGGATGTATGAAAAAGGGACCCTCTTGCACTGTTGTTGGCAATAATCATTGGTACAGCCTTTTGAGAAGGCAATATGATCATTACTCAAAAAAATATTAGAAGTTGAGGGCCAGATCAATACTTAAACTGGTAAGGCATTTGTTTTGCATGTAACAACAACAGGTTCAATCCCAGTACCCCGTATGATCCCCCAAGCACCTCCAAGAGTGATTCTTGAATGCAGAGACAGTAGTAAACTGATAGTAAGTGAATAGAAGATTTTACAACTGTTTACTTGATTTACTAACAAATGCATATATATATGTGTATATATATATATATATATATATATAAATTGGACTGGAGTGATAGCACAGCGGATAGGGCATTCTCTTAGCAAGCGGCCGACACAGGTTCTATTCCTCCACCCCTCTTGGAGAGCCTGGAAAGCTACTGAGAGTATCTCACCCGCATGGCAGAGCCTGGCAAGCCACCCATAGAGTATTTGATATGCCAAAAACAATAACAACAAGTCTCACAATGGAGACATTACTGGTGCCCGCTCAAGCAAACTGATGAACAATGGGACAACAGTGCAATGCAATGCATTATATTACTATACAGTCCTTTAACATACTTGAATTAACATTATGATAGAAAAGTTTAAAACATTAAATATAACTAGTGGCTACAAAATGGTTTGTACAGTATAATACTGGCATTTATTTTGAAATATTCTAAGTATATAAGTAGAAGTCTAGAATGAAATAAAAGAAAACATCAATAATTAAATATCTCAAGATGGTTTAATTATTGTTTATTTAATTTAATAAGTCCAGGTTCCCATTATTCTACTCCTACATAATTCATTCTATGGAAAGGAATTTTATATTAATTTTCCTGAAGAATAGTCATAGCATAGAAATTATTCACAATATAATAAACAAGAAATATATATACACAAAATGATCTCAGGAATACAATTTTATGTTTGTATTATTAAATACGAATGCATTATATTTAAAGGCTTTAAAATACATACAATTTAGTACTCATATTTACTGCAAAAAATCTGAAGACAGTTTACTAGGGTAATTTTCTGGTAGTTGAGCATATAAGTGATTTTATTTTTCTCTTATATCCTTATGATAAATTTTTATATTTAATTCTATATGTAAATTTTTACATTTAATATATAATAATTTTAATAAGTAATCAGGAGAAAGGCTGCATATATGTATCAATAAATAATTCCTGATAATTTTTATCAAAGTGTCATAAATTCAGACCTTTTCTACCATAAGAGGAGTATACATCAATTTTGCTAAACCTTCTTCACATTCACAAAGTGAAAAATAACAAATCTCATACATAAAGTTATTTAGGTTCAAATATGACTATGAACAACTAGATAAAATTTAGGAGAGGATAGAGAATTGGAAGTTGCAAATTAAAGAAGAAAGCAAAAAAAATAAAATGATAAGAAAATGTATTTTGTTTGCAAATAGGACAGCAAGTTCAGAAGTGATTATGTTTTAATTCTGAGATGCTGTAAAATATCTCTGAGGGTCTCTAATATACATAATATGCAATACCTGCACAACCAGAATAAAGACATTGCAAAAAGCTGTTTACCAGCTCAGTTAATCAAATCACCAAAGGTTAAAACTCTCTCTCTTTGCCTCTTCCCCTCTCTCCTTTACCATATCCATATCCATAATAATATCCATGCCCATCTCTGTTTCTGCGTTTCACTGTCTCTGTCTCTGCCTGTTTTTGTCTCTGTCTCTGTGTCTGTTTCTCTTTGTCTCTGTCTCTTACTGTATCTCTCTCTGTCTCTCTGTCTCTGTCTCTCTCTCTCTCTCACACACACACACACACACAGAGTTACTACACACACGCAAAGAACACAAATAAGTTGAATTATAAATTTAATCCTTGAGGTACATATCAGCTAGAACAAAGTTATGACAAATGACTTGGGGTTGGCAGATTCATCACACTGTCCTCAGGGGAGCAGGGGCCACCTCTAATGATAACTACTCAACAAAACAGTACTCAGTGTTAAGATGATGTGTTGCTTCAGACCCTGGAATGAAGTCTAGTAGGTCTTAAAGAAACAAAGGGGTGACAAGGTTATTATCGGCAGATATTCCTGGTATATTAAAATCACACTGAGAGAGTACAGTGGGTAGGAAGTGAGCCTACTGATCTGACCCTGGTTTGATTTGTGATACCACATATGGTCCCTTAAGCCTGTTAGGAGTAATTTCTGAGTTTCAGGAGTAACACCTGAAATTTTTTGAGTGTGGCCCCAAAACAATAAATAAAAAATTAAAATTACACAAATAATATTTATCAGTAATTGTTTCTGCACTTACACAAATATATCTTAAAATTCCTTTAAATTCCTTTTGGTTTCTAATTTCCTCTTTGGTTTCTAAAAAATATATATTCTTATCTAGTTTCTAATTGGTGTTTATAGAGTTATCTTCAGAGAAGTTACTACCAAAGATATGCTCAAATTTCATAAATGGAAATAATTCTTATCTATCAAAAAAACCTTGACCCAAATGATTTTAAGAACTACCATTAATATTCACTAAAAATCAATTCAGTTATTACATATATCTGCAACTTAACCAATCAAGTGTGGAAAAAATAGGTGACTGGCAATGCATATTTTTATCCAGGATCAATCAAAGGCTATACAGTCATTAAAATAAAATGAAATTTAAATGTGAGATTAACTTCTGTGCCAATATTCTATGAATATGATTTGTTAACATTTACTAATCTTTGTTCTCTACATGTTGCTACAAAACTGCTTACGTCATCTAACTCAGAAGCTCCTTACCTTATGTGGCCTATCACCCCTTTTAAAAACAAAATTACTCTGTGCCTCCTGGAAAATCATCTTCAAGTGACCAAATACAGAGTCCCTATACCATTTGCACCAAAAGCTAATATTACCCCACTCCCATGACACCTCACAACCCCATTGCTACTCCATCTCCCCCTGGGGTCTGTTTCATCTATTGTGAGAAACATTAATTTAACTGAATTGCATTGGAAGGTCACATGGTTATTTTATAACAAAAAATGTTTTCAACTGCATTCCCTAGACCTCAAGGACCCCACACACAGTTCTCTCATAGGGGAGGTGCCAATTAGACGTGCTAAATTATGTGTAATTGTTGAGTCTGGGCACCAGTCCATGGGTAAACTCGGAACTGGACCAAAGTCATCAGTGAACTTTCATAGGGTAATAACCTCTGATCATTTCAAATATTTTATGTTTGAATTAATGATTCACCTCTGAAATGCCTCGTTAACCACTGAACCCGTCAAAAACAAGAACTTAATCTCTTTTCATTCTGCTGTTTACTGTTTATAGTAATATATATATATATATATATATAATTATTTCAAGTCCGTGTGAAAGCCATCCCAGGTGGGCAGAATGGTGTATGTACATAAGGGTTGAGCATAAATACGTTTTGTTTTTATCAAAACAGATTACCTCATGCAGCATTATCACTGTCTGGAAATTGAGGAGATGGCAGAAATGGTATGGGGGTAGCAACAGAAATATATATGTGTAACAGACAATCCTTGCTACAAGGATAGAGCCAAGAAGGCAGGAAATTTACTACATTTTAGATTATCTGTTTCTACAATAGCGATTATATTTTTAAAAAACAAAGGTTAGATGTAGTAATAATTTCTTTATTCTACCTTAATTTTTATTTTTATCTGAGATCAAAATAAATTTACCTCAGGACTTAACATTTGAAGTTTAGTCTTTGGAATTTTGAAACTTAATATTGGAGAAAAAGAATCACTCCCACAAGATGAAATATGGCCATTCAGCTGCTTAATCACTAATAATTTTTGAAATTTTCATGAGGATAACTAATTTAAGCATTTACTAGGTCCTAGAAAAAAATATAAAAAACTTTGAATGTTTTAAACTATAAAATTTTACAATTTATTATGCAGGTTTTGTAAACAAATAATCACCAGATCTTTCATTGGCTGGTGGCTAATATTTTGGTGATTTTGGTGATTTTGCTAGCATCGTGCCTCTATTTAAAGATGTTATGCTTTTATTTTCAAACCATAATCAAAAAAGCTTCTGCTAAAATATTAATATTTGAATATTTAAATAAAAATTAAATATTTACATTTAAATGAGAATTCTCCAACTTTTCTCATTGACAAAACCCAGAAAATCGCTATATTCAGTGCAAATAACGCAACAAGCATCTTTCCTTTTTGTTTGTCTTATTTCTCCAATCTCTATACAATAAAAATGGCCAAACATTAATGACCCTTCACAGCTTCCTGTGGTACATTCAGGCTATACCTCCTGTTGACAATGAATATTTACATCAACATTATTTTATTTTATTTTATTTTTTCATCCATAATTCATCAATTCAGTTTGATAGGGAAATGACAATAGTCAGGGCATTTATAGTTCTTGTTCTCACAAAGTTATAGCTTAACGGAAGTTATAAAAAAAAGTGAAATGTTGACACAGCACAATAAGACACATGATAAGCGTTTTGGAGACTTGAGCAATTTGAGATGCTTCCCAGAGGAAATATACTTGAACAGTTGTGAATTTGGTCATATGTGCTTGGCAAGAGAAAAGAAAAATAGAGTCTTATCCCTTGTGATCTATGTTAGAACTTCACTTGGTCAGCTTTGAAGTATTCCTGGCTCCTAAAATCAAATGCCTATTTCTGTTCTCTTGGGGCACTAACTAACAGACAATCATTAAGCAATTTGGTAACTTTACTAATATAATCAAGTTATCTTCTGGAGAATAAGAGAAAGGCAGAAAAAAACTTTTTAATATCTATAATAGTAGTAGTAGTAGTAATAATAATAATAAGAAGAAGAATATGTAAAATAGAGAATGAAATGGGTTTTGCAGTGCTTCTAGCTTATTCATATTTATTGTCCTTTATTTTCTTACTAAAAGTAGAACAGAACTAGATGATACTTCTCTTCGTAAAATGTTCATTCCTGACATAGATATTAGTCTGCTGTTATTTTCTAGATAAATATGTGTTCTGGGTCAAGAATAATAGCAGCATAAAGTTTGGATGAATTTTAATTCTTGGTCCTCAAGAATTCCATTAAGCTATATGGTTTCCCACAATCATGATTTTACCAAACAATTACACTAATAGTCTAAAGGAAACAACCAAGCCACAACATTAAAGTAATAAGTGTTTTTGTTTAAAGGAATGAAATGAGCAACTTTTAAAACAGAGATTATTACATAGGAAACTACGTGTTTCATAGAGTTCTGTAGTCTTGCAAATATTAAAAATAACATTAAAATGATAGATGGATGGATAAATGTGACAGTTACTGAATGCCATATACCAAGTACTGTCAGAAAACAGTTAGTTCCTAATTTTCCTTCCCTAGATAAAATAAGCACTGTAGCATGTTAAAGGAATAAGAAACCCATTGTGTCTAGAATATTCTTGGGAAATAAAAATATAGCATGGCTTTGGAAATGTTGATAAGTGCTAAATAATATGCATTCTTTTAAGCCACAGTTCTCATTATTGAATAAAAAAACAATATTTTTAAGTGCTCAGATAATACTCAGTATTGCATAAAACAAGAAAATGATGAAATAAACTAAGGGCCTTAACTACAATAGGTGAGCCCAGTGTTCCTCAAACTTTTTCCCTAAGATAACGTCCTTCTGATCTTGTTTTCTTTTTATCCTCACCCCAATCCTATTGCTTATTGTTTTTGATTCTCCAGTCTCTTGCTACAGCAACCCTTTATACAATTTTCTCCTGTGACCACCTTGGAGACCCTTAAAAAGCTATCTGTCTCTTGCTTCAGAAGCACTGATTTAGACTACTAAAGTCATTGAAAAGGTAAAAAAGAGAAATTATTCCAACTAGATTTCCAGGTTTGAAAAAAAAAATAATACTAGTTGGTGTAAAATATAAATAGAATATAAACCAAAGTTTTGAACAATGAATTACATAATGGCATAATTGACACAACACAGAAAGAGAGCATAGCATACTAGAGGAAATTAAAAGTTGCATTTTGACTATAATCCTAAAATGCTTATTAGACCTTTAAGATGAGGATCACACTTCCGAGCAAAAGAGAAAAAGAAAGGGAGGTGGCAGCCTCTATGGAGACCATTAAAAAAAACAAGGAATAAATATTACATGTGTGATACATTCCATTCACTAAAGTTTCATTGAAAGAAAAGGAATCAGAAAAAGAAATTTAATAATTTACCAATGAGGCAGGTGAATAATAAAGAGAGGGATAAATTACAAATATCAAAATTCCCAGAGGAAAATAGTTGTTAGCTATGTTGAATGTTGTTAAAAAGTCAAGTCTGATGAAGGTGAACATGAAATTCAACATTAGGTTCTAGCTATCATTTAAAATCAATTTTTTAAAAATTTTTATTAGTGAATCACTGTGATATACAGTTACAAACTTATGAACTTTTGTGTTTGCATTTCAGTCATACAGTGATCGTTTACCCATCACTCCACCAGTCCCCATTCTCCTCCACCAATGATCCCAGTATCCCTCTCACCAACCCCACCCCACCCCCCACTACCTCACCCTGCCTCTGCCATCAGAGCATTCGATTTTGTTCTCGCTCTTTTGGGGTGTTGTAGTTTGCAATAGAGGTATTCAGTGGCCTTCATGTTCTGTTCAGTCTATAGTCTACTTTCAGCTCGCACCTTCCAACCCGAATGGGTCCTCCCAACATCCTCTACTTGGTAAAATCAAATTTCTAGTGAAGGTGTATGTAGAATATGTGGAGGGAGCAGAAGATGAGTGAATTTGAAGAAAATGTGGGAGGTAGTGTGGGTGCATGGCTTTTTAAAATGTGTTAAAGAGAAATGGAAACAGGAAAAGTAAGGTTCAAGATCAAGAGAATTTCATATTCTGAATGTGATCACAGGTGTTTCTATATGTTCAATTTAATAATGTAAGATAGTAAAGCATAATATTGTTTAACAAAATCATGCAGGAAAACTGAAAGTATGCATATTTATGACAAATGAGAAAAAGGATAAATTCTCTGTGAGGTACCTGATAAGAGCAAAATCTAAGGATGCAGGATATAGGGGAATAGATAGAGCCTAAACAAAAACAAGAACTTTTCCATTGGGAAAAGTAGAAAGAACGAAATTCATTACATTTTCAGAGTATGGGTGTGTGTCTTGTCTAAAATTTTCAGTTTCAATAAATTCTAGGTAGTATAGAGATGTGTTGTTTGAGTTGAGAGAGATGCTTAAATTGTGGAGGTCAAGTGAAAAACAGAAATTCAGAGCAAATTACTAGTTTTAAGAAAATATAGCAAAGTTAATAGACACACTTCTTTTTATTTTATTTTTTTTTATTTTTATGTTATCACCATGTGGAAAGTTACAAAATTTTCAGGTTTATGTCTCAGTTATACAATATTCAAACACCATCCCTTCACCAGTGCCCATATTCCACCACCAAAATCCCCAGTATACCCCCTGCCCCCACTCCCCACCCCCAACTGTATAACTGATGAATTTCACTTCATTTCCTCTTTACCTTGATTAAGTTCCATATTGCAAAACAAAACTCACTATTGTTGTTGGAGTTTCCCCCCAAGAAAGATAGCCCTATTAAGGAAGCTTTTGATAATTGGTTTTCCATTAAAAGATTGTATGTTTTCAGTTTTTAGAAAAGGTCGCAAGGCCTCTAACGCAGCTGGGCGGTTCGGATGTGTCCCAGTCCCGCAAGCCGGAGTCCAGTTAGTTGCTTCTCAGTGTCGCCAAGGCTCCATCTGGAGAAGGTGTGCAGGCTGTACCTCCTCCGGGTAAAGACACACTTCTTTTGTCTGTTGTCTCTTATTCTGTTCATCCACTGTCATGTGTTTTCTTTGTCATTTAACATATCTAGCAAAGAAAAATTAAAATATGACATCAGACTGAGTTATAAAATTGTTTATTTTTACATTGTTAAAAATCTGCCTGAACGGGAAATAAGTGATCATTCACTCATTTACAGAATAGCCATTTAATCTAGATTCCACACCTAATCCCCACTGAGTGCCTGAGACTGGCAAGAATAGACACCACAAACTTAATAAAGGGAGACTGGGAGGCAGAAAACATGACCCTGATAAAGACAATAAGGATGTGGGAAGTCATCACCCTAACAACAACAACAACAAAAATCCAACTTTGGGGTAGTGCCCTGGACAAAATAGTCTAGGTCTTAGAAAATAATAGGTAAAAAATGTGGGCCTAGGGAAGAATAGTGGGCCCAGTTAAGAAACGAGTAAAACAGTTTTGCATCCTTTAGATATAGAAGACCACATAGGCAAGATAGAATAGGAAATCGTCAGGATTTACTCTCCACTTGAATTGCTCTTGCTGATTGTCTATGTGAAATATCCAGCCTCTGCTCTTAATGTACTCACTGAATGTGGTGTGCTTCCTAAGTGCTATTAACATCTGTATCAACTTAAACTCCTGTGTTGGGAGCCAGGGTAGGAGAGTCATATTTTGTTGAATAAATGAGAAGTCTATGACCTCACTGCTGGCTGCCCAAGAACCCTAAGGCTCAGACAGTCCTTGTCTGTTGGTCTCCTTGCATTTGTCTCATTCTGGGGGACCAAGCTCTGCTGGAAAAGGGTAGAAGATGTGAATGTGATTGGCTTGAGTATGGTTAATTGCCATAGGGTGAGTGCTTCCTGGGGAAGCTGGTCTAATCATTGGAAAGGCATTGACTCTTTATGTGCCTGGAGCACTGAGTTGAGATTTATAGCATACTGGGCAAAGCTTTCTGCCAGGCTGCACTATGACTGGATGATCTTCAGAAAAGTCAAGCCAGATGTTCCCGTGGGCCTGCTGCCTCACTGGTAAAATGGTCTTTCACCCCCACACTTTCCAGGATATAACCCTAGTTCGTACTGAGAATGTGCTTACCTAAGGGATGGTGAGGGGTTTTCTCCCACTTATACATGGCATCATCCAGGTCAGACCACCCTGTAAATACATGGACAACTCCCAGTCTAGAGTTGGAGAGCTGCTGTCACAGCTTAGTCTAGGCCCCAGGAAGGGGCGAGAAGCAGACCCATTCATAAACCAATACTCAACGGGCCTGACAATGGCTCTTTCAGCCAGTGAGATTTCACTTAAAGCATGTCTTCTGAGGTAACGTGATTGAATTTCAAGACAGCAAGCATAGACTGCCACACATTTCCAGAGGTTAGGAATTCTGAATTGAGGGCTTGTTGTGTTTGCCTTGGTACATATGCATGGAGAAGTCCCTATAGGGAGGGGTTGAAAGAAGTGATTTGCTTCGAAAGAAGGTATGTTGTCTTACTCTTCATAAAACCAAGCCCATTATTAGCCCAGTTTAATTGGGAAACATACCTTCACATCGAGGCATGAATGGACTTTATTTCAAGACTATCTTTCAGTGCTGTTCGTGTTATGAACAGTCTGAATGGCAATCATAGTACCTTTCCTCAAAGCAAAAGGAAGCATGTTTTTGATCCACAATACAAGTTTCAGAGTCTCTAAGCTTAGACTTCATTTCTATAAGCATCTCTTTATGCTTATAGCTGTCAAGCAGTCCTCTATGTCACCTTATAGGAATGGCAGCCTTAGAAAATTTAGGGGAGGACTGACATTACTCCCAGAGCTGAGCAGATGTTCTGCATACAGAGTATCCGGTTTAATTCCTGGCTCTGCAATTTCCCCAAGTACTTCAGAACCAAACCCTCAGCCCAGTGCCCCACGAACACTGCCTGTCCCAGTCCCTCAAAATTAGTAAATTTAGGGTAGAGTGGGGAGAAGTGCTGATACTCTATCAGTTAAACCATTATTTATCTCTAATTCAATAATATCATGACTTTTAACAACAGTCAAAGACAGCGGTTAAATTTCTGAGTTTACAAGTATGTAAACCAACAAGCTCTTTTCTTGTTCTTTTTGCTTTAATTCAGTCCTCTCTAGTCAGACCTTTCTAAGAATAGTTGAGTTTGAAAAGCACATCTGAAATTCAGGTCACTAGGAGCCAGAGATAGAAGATGGATGTTAGCACATTTGGCTTGCACATGCCTTATCCTGGTTTCATTCCAGGTATGGCATATTGGCCCCTGAGCACAGAGCTAGGAAAGCCCTGAGCACCACAAGATGAGGCCCACCCCAATGGCCCCACCCCTAAAAAGAAGCAAAAATAAAATTCAGGTTATTATTTTTTCTCTGTTACTAAATAGTAAACGGTAGTACACTGGAGGAAAAAATATATCTGAGATTACTTTTATTCATCTATGTATTTGGTTTGGAGGCCTCACCCAGTTGTTCTCAGGACTTGCTCCTGGCTCGGTCCTCAGGGATCATGCCTGGTCATCTCAGGAAACAGTTATTGGAGTGGGTAAACAAACCCAAGTTGCAAGTACTCTATCATCTGTACTGTTGTTCAGGTCCCTGGTTTGCTACATTCAAATAGATGCATCCATACCCATGGTGATGCACATAGCACAGAGGTTGGGCATTTGCCTTTCACGAGGCAACTCGAGTTCGATTCCTCCACCCCTCTCGTAGAGCCCGGCAAACTACTGAGAGTATGTAGAGCCCGGCAAACTACTGAGAGTATGTAGAGCCCGGCAAACTACTGAGAGTATCGAGCCCCTGTGGCAGAGCCTGGCAAGCTACCCGTGTATATTGGTTATGCCAAAAACAGTAACAATAAGTCTCTCAATGAGAGACGTTACTGCTGCCTGCTCGAACAAATCAATGAGCAACGAGATTATAGTGACAGTTGCTTTATTTTTGTTCTTTTCTGGTCACACCCAGCGATACACAGGGGTTACTCCTGGCTCTGCACTCAGGAATTACCCCTGGCGGTGCTTAGGGGACCATATGGGGTGTTGGGAATCGAACCTGGGTCAGCCGCGTGCAAGGCAAAGGCCCTACCCTCTGTGCTATTGCTCCAGCCCCAACAGTGACAGTTGCTTTAGTGAAGAAAATCTAAGATTCTTAAATAAAAAAGATTTTTTCTTCTTGACCCTATCAATTTGCATTTTGAGCATATATTTATGCATGTCCATTTGTATATAAATTATATATTAAGATATTGTGCTAACATGTTATAAAGTAGCACTGTAGCACTTTCCTCCCATTGTTCATCGATTTGCTCGAGCGGGCACCAGTAACATCTCCATTGTGAGACTTGTTACTGTCTTTGGCATATGAAGAAGCCACTGGGTAGCTTGCCAGGCTCTGCTGTGCACATGGGTTACTCACAGTAGCTTGCGAGAGGGACAGAGGAATCAAACCCAAGTCGGCCACATGCAAGGTAAATGCCCTACCTGCTGTGCTATCAGAAAAATAATATAAACTAAAAAATATTTTTTTATTTCCAACTAAATTATCTATACACCATATGGGATAATTGCACTCCATTTGAAAATCAGTGCTTTAATATTTTGGTGTACATACATTAGAAATCTGCAGAAGGAAATGTGTGTAGAGTATTTTCACTATATGTGACTATGGAAGTATTTTCCTACCCACAGAATCTCAGAAAATTTTATAAAGTAACTCAAAAATATTTATCTCTTCTCCAGAGATTTCAAAGTGGTGTCCAGAGCTGTCTGATATATTTTTATTGATTCTGCATGAGTAGATTCAGCAATGCAGTTAGTCTCCAGTTTACCTAACTGTCAGTGCTATTATTCACATTACAAGCCTACTTTATTCATTTATCTATCTAAAATATAAAGTTCTTTTAGTTTTGTTTTATTACCACTTGGATTGCTCTTAAATATCACATAAAGCTTAGCAGCAAGCTTCTTGGCCTTAGAGGACCATAATTTTTTCAGAACGACCAGATCTTTTTGGCTATGGATAAGTGTGATAGTTCATTTGAATTGTGCTTATACCAAATGGTTATCCAGGTGGAAGAATTTTTCATGCCCCCTTCCACTATCATTTTAGGATTACAAGTATCAAAAGACATGGTCTTTAGATTATTTATGATTTTCACTTTGAAAAGGTTTATAAGCTTGCATATACAGCTAACTTAGAGGAAGACAGGCTGTAGGTTTATACCATAATTAAAGAATAAGAAACATTAATTTGTTGCTTCATTTTCTCTACTAACTGTCTGTTAGAGACTCAACTTTTCAGAGATAAAAGAAAAAATACATTTATTGCAGACTTATCTTGATAAATTTTAAACCAACCAAAAACCAAAAGGCAATTTAAATGTCTCTGAAATTCTTACCTACCATTAAGGTAAATTAAACATTTCAGAGTAAGATAACAGAATAATAATAATGGAATATAATTTGCATAGACTCTGATGCAAAAAAAGACATGAGAAAAAAATTAAAACTATGGGAACAAAGTTGGTGTCTTCCTTCCTTCACTCAAAGCACTTTTAAATTCTGGCCAGAAAAGGGAGACATTTTGCTAAACTTGTGCCAACCAGAATTGTATTGCCATTCATTTTATTCTCACAAGAAGAGCTTGGAAGAGACAGTAATTGATTTCCTAGTAGAAAAGCCATCACCCATAACTCTCCCTGTTCTAATACATCATTAGTTAAACAAAAGAAAGTTTTCTAATGGGATATAAGACCCATTTTAATCTAAAATTATGTATTTCTAGTTGTTTTAATTATTAATTTCAAAATTGTATGATATATAGTGTTTTTATTATCAATGAATATAGTCTATTAGCAGGAAAATTAATTAAAAAGTAAGACGTAATATTAAAGAATCAAAAATAGAAAATCTATTGAATAAGAAATCTAGAAGGAACTATTTTGTCAGAACACATTGAATGGTGACAAAAATGTCCCTCAATTATCCTAGAGATACTTTAATATATTTGAGACATTAAAAAAAATTAATGCTTCATGAGCAAGCAGTAGAGGCTAGAGTAGACATAAAAATGTTCATCTTGTGATGAGAAAGCTAGTTTAGCAGGTATGGCACTTGCCTTGAATGTGACAGAACTAGGTTAGATCTTTGTTACTATGCAAGGCCAGGGGAACCTCTCCAGGAGTTAGTGCTGAGCACAAATACAGGACTAAGCACTGAGTACAGTTGGTTGTGCACACCTTGCCTTAAAATGTATCTTCTATAAGTGTTCATACTTTACACATATTTCTCTCCTCAGTCTATATGAGCTTATTTGGTATTCTCTAATTTGTTCTAGCACTTTAACTGGAAAACTGTAGTAAATAGGTGAAAAGAATCAGAGATGTAAAGTTTGATAAGAATGCAGTCTAATATTCAAATGCATTAGTGGATTTGCATTAGCTTTGTTTGTGTTTTGGTTTGAGAGCAATTTAAAAGCAATCCAAGTGTCATGCTCAGAGCATACTCCAGGAAAGTGCTCAACTATCCATGTGTGGTGCTGAGGAGGAAACCTGTCAGTCACATGCAGAATATGTGTCTTAGCCACTATAACATCTCCCAGGCTTGCATTAGGATTGAAATGTTTCTATTTTTTGCTTTTGGGGTCACACCTGGATATGCTCAGGGGTTACTCTTGGCTCTGCACTCAGGAATTACTCCTGGCATTGCTCAGGGAACCACATGGGATGCTGGAAATCGAACCCAGGTCCCATGCACGCAAGGCAAAAACCCAACCTGCTGGTTCCAGGATTTAAATGTTTCTTGACACAATAATAGAGCTTGAAAAATCCAAATGTGAGACCTGTGCATATTTTTCCTTATATGTCTATAATATATATTGAAGCATATGTACTCCTAATAAAGATATACATTTAATGAATGTATTTAATATAAACAGATATATATGTATAATTTAATATTATATTCATTGAGAAAATATGTAATTACCCACTTGAAATTGTGATCACACTATTTTGGTGGACTTATACTTTTTGTAGGATTAGTTAGAAGGTATGTTAATAATATAGAACCACCTGTCTTTAACAAAGTAAAAACACAAGCGATAGAAACATTTGAATAGTAGGGCTTTTCTTTTCCCAAATATTTATATTATAACCAACATCTTAGAGAACTTGATTTATTTCTTGAGATAAAGAACACAAGTACTGGGGCTGGAGCGATAGCACAGCGGATAGGGCGTTTGCCTTGCACGCGGCCAACCCGGGTTCGATTCCCAGCATCCCATATGATCCTCTGAGCACCGCAGGGGTGATTCCTGAGTGCAGAGCCAGGAGTAACCCTGTGCATCGCCAGGTGTGACCAAAAAAAAAAAAGAGCACAAGTACTTACATTGTGCCAAACTGACAGCTAAATTAATAATTTGATTGTACAATAATAAAATATTATTTTAAGGAAAATAAGCTTAAAAAGATTTTTTATGAGGAGCTTATTTTAGTTAAAAATTTTTTTTTTGCATTTTGGGTCACACCTGGAGATGCACAGGAATTACTCCTAGCTCTGCACTTAGGAATTACTCCTGGTGGTATTTAGGGGACCATGTGGGATGCTGGGAATCGAACCCAGGTCAGTCGCGTGCAAGGCAAATGCCCTACCCGCTATGCTATTGCTTCAGCCCCTAATTCAAAAAATTTAAACCACCTCCTCTGGAAAAATCAAGTTCAGTACTGACTATCTATAAACAAAAAATTAATGAAACTATTTGCTAGAGTCTATAAATGAGAGAAATGTAAATCAATACAAATGTTTTCAAAGTTTTGAAAATATAATAGAAGTGATGAGGGCAGAAGTTAGGGCAATGGACACATGATTAATTTGACATGAAGTATTACTGACTAGAATAATAAAATTCAAAAAAACATAAATAACCTTACCTGACATCAATGGGTATTCTGCATGCTTCCAAGTATTGAGTGCCCAGATCTGAGTTTATAACATTGTCCCCCAAAGAGATATCAACCCTTATTAAACCAAGGTTTATTTTCTCCCTTTCCCGTCCCAATAGATACAAGAATAATTTCTATTCATGGCATCAGGATGCATGTTTATGATTATAATTCATAAATTTGACAAGCAATTATTTTCTTATTTGAAGGAGAATTTAAATAAACAAAGATTCTGATCACTGTCAATACAGAGTGGTTCTATTAACCTAGGTAGTTGCACGCTTATTTCTTCCCAATATGCAGAACTTTCTACTGCTGAATTAAATGGCAAAATCTTTTTAGTTGTTCTTTAAGGTTATGATCCAGTGAGAAATTCAAGAATCAGCTTTTTCAAAGAGTCAAATTTTCTACCCTACATTTGATTAGAAGTGTTCTGTCTACAGACTACTTTGCATCAAAGACAGTAGGTGACATATAATAACTAAATAGAATTATACCGGGGTACTGATGTCAGGAAGCCAAAGAAACATGAGCATTTATTGATTTTTCCATCAGGCTATTCTAAGGGCAACCTTATACAAAATATGTTGTCAATTAGAGAAGATTCAATTATTCCATATTATTAACCATAAGCAAAAATCAATCACTTCTGGAAAACAATTTTAAAATATTTATTTGATCATAAAAGCACCATATTTATTAATTTCCAGTTCTCCACATTATTTTTAATACCAATTTAGTCTTCACTACTAACACCTTAAAGGTATCTAATTATTTCCTTTCATCAAATTTAAATTGCTCCATCAATAATTATAACTCTAAAAAGACCAGGAGAAGAACCATTCCCTTTTAACAGTCAACCCACAGAATTAATGGAGCAGCAATAAATTATTATTTTAAGGCACTAATTTTAGGGTATTTTATATTGCAACATATTTCTAAAAATAGAAAAATCCTACACAGAAATAATTTTTAAAATTGGAATTCATCCCAACATTTTCTATTTCCTACACTAGTAATAAAATATCATCCATAAAATTCAGTTCTCAGCATTTATATTAAATGTTGATAGAAGGTACATGCACTTATACAGACACATGTAAGACTCATTACATTGAAGTAAGTTCTATATTAAAAGAAAGCAATTAATACAGCTAAGAGTGGTTCCTCCCAGCAAAGTAAGGATCATGCAGTGCTAGGAACTAGATGAAGATCTGAATAAAGTGTGTTCTTACAAATGAACTGTGTGATAAGCTGGAACAAATTTGAGAAAGCAATACACTTTCATTTCTCAAAATGAAATAAAAATGTAAAATGTATACGCTACAAATTTAGTAATTTGTTCTGATAGGTATGAAATGAAAATATGAACTAATTAGCACACTAGAGATATTTATAATATCGTATCTAAAAACAATAAAATATAAGTGGATGTAAATTAAAAAATGCACATTTTATGGAAAAAGTGTTTTCTGGAAAGAGTCTAGATAGGCATTAAATAAAAGCATAGTATATCTCAGATGAATTAATGGGCAGCAGGAACAATATTGGGGACGAGAGAGAACCTTATGCTTTGCATATTAAAGGCCTGAATTTGATGCCCATCCACAGTTCTCCTGAGCACTGTAGAAGTAAATCCTGAGCTCCCAAGCTGAGAGTAGGCTCTGAGATTTCTGGGGTGTATACAAAATCAAGAAATAAAATTTTAAAAATTATTGCTGATACTAGATATAGAATAAGATGGTTAAAGAAATTGCCTTGAATGTAGCCAACTCTAGTTCCACCCGTAACACTACAAATGCTCCCCTGAGTGCCATTAAGGCTGATCCCTTACACAGAGACAGGAGTAAGCCCTGAGCACTGCAGTTGTGGTCTCTAAACCAAAATCACTCTATCCCAGAACCTCTACATGTAGTTCTGGTGGCTCTGAATGCTCCTAAGTACCACAACTATGGCCTAATGTTCTGAGCACAGCAAAGCCCATCAGAGAAGAATTAAGTCTTAATTCAGTTGATTGAGAACCACAGAGAATGGCCCCCAGATGCTGAGAGCAGTTTTTGGGTGCACATCAACACCTGCGAATTAAAAATAAAAACTTTAACCATATAAATTTAATAGCAGAATCTTTGAAAATTATCAAAACATTTTATTTATCCAATCTAATGAAAATATGTTAAGTATTTAGATATTTAAAGTAGCAGTTTTATATTAACATATGAAACATATTAACTATATAAGAGATGGACAATATGCACCAAAAATTCTATACTAATTTGAATATTTATTTGGATATAAATGCAATTTTTCTTCATATTAATACAACTGAATAGCAAATAATTGCAACCAAAACATTCTATCTAAAACATCAAAGTAAATAACTTTTAAAATGTCATTTCTTTCTATAGTAGTAAGGTTTTTATACAGCTAATATATGTTGTAGGATAAATCTTCAAGAATATTTCTCTACTTTTGCATGGAGAAGGTTTATTGGAGAGGAAATGCCATAGTTTAAGGAATAATTAAATGTCAAACAAACCTTGGAAGTTAGAGATAAATGTGAATTACTCCAGAGAGAGATTTAGAGAAGTTTCTCCTCAGGACCATTTGATTACATTCCAGAGTAAAGATTTTCCCTTCCCTTTCCCAGAGAAGATGTGAATATATTTCAAAATCTAGTTCTCACTCCCTTTACACTGGAATAAGGAGAAAAGTGCCAGCTCTCTGGGATAAGAATTATGCTTCCTAATTATGGGACTCCTCTCCTGTTGTATAATATTTCAACACACTATAGCACATATGGATCTTACAGTGTCACTTGGTCTTACTATGGGCATTAAGTTTCAAGGAACCTCTTCTCATATAAGAGACAAGGCTGCAATTTAAGCTATTCTCTAACTTAAAGTTCTTGTATGTTTTATCATAATATGAGTATGGATGCAAATTTATTAGTATTTACAGAATTTTGTTTGATATAAAATTTATGTACAATCAAATCTATGACTTAAATACAGATAATTTAAAATGCCTATATTGCTAAATAAAACATTTTTGTAAAATTCCAATGCATGTTGTAGCTTTATTAATAAAATTTCTTGGTGTATTATAAATTTTTATTTATGACACCAAATTTTAGGCCATAAGTATTCTATAAAGATATAAAACAGGAAAGAAGAGTATAATAAATAAGAGTACAAAGTAATAACTTTGTTTTATGTTCTAATGTATTTGGTAGAATTAACTCATACACATACACAAATTGCTATCATAAAATCTAGAGTGAGATCAATTCCAAAGGAAAAGTAAAATTAAAGTTTATGAAATATTACTAAGCATTGAGATAGGACCCAACTGTATAATGAAATTAATATTTGTAGAGACAAGTTTATTTGCTATTTTGAAAGGGTACTAGAATTCCATAGAATGATTTAAAAAAGGGATATCCTGAGGTAGATAGAGTCAAGCTGAGAGGAGAGTCATGGGAGGGAAACGGGGGCTATTGATTGTGGGAAAAGTACAGTAGTGAAAGGAGATGGATTTTGGAACACACTTTGACTGGAACCCCACCAGTTTTATATGAACAGCTTTATAGCTTAATAACTATAACATGGTGATTCGATATATATATGTGTTATATATATGTATATATATATCACTGTATCACTCTATCACTGTCATCCCATTGTTCATCGATTTACTTGAGCAGGCACCAGTAATGTTTCTATTTCTCCCAGTCCTGAGGTTTTACCAACCTCACCTTATTTGTCTTTCCCAATGATTGGAGGGTCTTTCAGGGTCAGGGGAATGAGACCTATCCTTACAGTTTTTGGCATATCGAATACTCCATGGGTAGCTTGCCAGGCTCTGCCGTGCAGGCGGAATACTCTCCGAAACTTGCTGAGCTCTCCAAGAGGTATATGTATTACTCTCTATGATTTGTTGCCTACTGTCTGAACTCCATCAAATATGGTGTAGTAATTATGGAAAATGGGTAGGAAGTGTCTTATAATGTGTTGTGCAGTCACAAAGCGGCCGGCAGTCCGGAAAGCAGCCTGGCGCATGGCGGAGGTTGGGTAGTGGAGGTCGGCTGCTGGGGCTGGGTCCCTTGGGGCGGGGAGGGTTCTCACCCACCTCCCTCTGGGGCGTCCCAAGCAAAAACAGTCTGGCACGGAGTCCAGTTATATATTATAACTTCTGAAAAAATAGCAAAGGCAAATACATGGGGATGAAAAAACATTTATTGGAAATAATATGAACAGAAATTCTCAGTTGGCCTTGATTTATGGTTTCTGGAAAAATGATGGGGTTTCGGCTCTGAAATAATATATATCAGCTATATTTATATGTTAACAGATACAGATGCATAATTTTAAAATGAAATTCAAATATTTACTGCATTATTTTGAAGAACATCCAATGCACGCAACTGAAAACTTCTCAAATTTCCCTCCCTCACTCTTTCCCCTGTTCCTCACTTAAGCATTACAAATTCCTTAATATTTCTTAAGTATCTTACTTCTTTTTAACTCCCTAGATAGCTTTCTCTAAAGCAAGTGTCTACACTAACTCTATTCTGCCTTTTCTTACTTAAATTATGCATAGAGGAATAAATATTTTTGCATCTTCATATTGTCTCTTACTCCTGGACACGTTGCATAAATTTAAATAAAATCCGGCTTCTGATATCCAGTAAACAAAACTCACTGAGCACTGTGGTCGAACAGGGGAATCCAATTTATTAGACATCCTGTCAGATAAAAATGTATTTTATTGAAGAAACTTAGTCACTGGAGATTTACCAGAGGATAATGCTAAAATTAGAATTAGGAAATTAGTAAAACTGATCCATTAGCTCATAAGAGTCAGTAAATCAAAAGTGTGATGAGGAATAATTGAGCTAGGTGAAAAGTTCTTAGGAAATCAGAGAAAGGTATAAGGTTAGTGTAGAGATGGTGCAGGAGATGCAACAGTAGAAATAAAAGAGATTCTGCAGAAGTATTTGATCTTCTGAAACCATTTATTTTCTCAAATCCAGAACCATTATTCTGATACTCTTCTATATTTTTTCTCAGTCAACTATGTGAGATCTTCTTTCACATTTGATACAATATTACTGTACCTCATATTTACTAGAGAAAATTATTTTATTAGTCTATACAGATTTCTTAGACAAATCATGAAATAGGATGTTCTATCAATATGTATCCAAAGTCCATATTCTTCTGCTCCATTTCTAAATCCTATATACAATCTCTAAATAATTATTTCTACATGCATAAGATAAATGTCTTTAAACTCCACATGACTACAACTAAACTTGTTATACTCTCAAAATGTTAATGCTATAATTGCAAACTCAGATATTCTGCCAATGTTTGCTATATTAATAATTTTTGTTAGTGTCTACATCAAGGATGACTTGTAGAATTTGTTTTCCCATACTAACTCACTTGCTTTCCAATCAATCATGATGTCTATCAATTCCACCTGGTGATACAGTTCAGAGGGTTGGAACTTTGCATGTGTGAGACCATGTTCAAACCCCAGCATCTCATGCTTTCTAACCAGCACCTCCAAATGTGACTTGAATAGTTCTGGCTTCCAGAACTGCCCACTCTAAGCTTTGAATTGTCAGATCTGAACCACCAGCCAAGAATCTTTGGAAATTACTTTGGTCCCCAAGTACTACTGGGAGGGCTATCCAAAATGTGTACTGTCATTCCCCATCTCATTCTATCATGTTCATCTAAATCACAATTCTTAATGAGCCTTCACTTCTCATTCCTTTGTAATCTTTTACATTGCATCCAAATATTTTTGAAATATGAATTTGTTATTGCAATTTAACTTTTGTATTTCAATGAATTCCTCTTAAATGAATAAAAGTTCAAATCTTTTTTATCTTTACATACAAGATTCTACATTTATAAATTCTCTTTTCCTCCAACTACATATGTTAGATATAAATATATGCTGCATGTGCTATTGTTACAGTAATAATATAGTATTTCATAGTATTATATACATTTAGTATTATATTAGTAGCATATAATATGTTATTAGCATACAATAATATTATTTTTTCTGCCTGAAAATGCTGCATATTTCCAGAATAATATTTAAATAACACTTTTACTAGGTTCACCTTTTTTAGTTTTTCTGAATTACTCATTTATCCACTTTTAAACATATTATACTTCTTTCTAGTTAAGTGTTTGTTTTTCTTCCACTTAACTGTAATGTATGGAAGGCAGCAAACTCAATATTAATGCAGCTTTGATCCTAAACATTCATTTTATCTAGATATAATGAATTGTACATACCCAGTAATATTAATGAACAATAAAAATACCTGTATTAAAGCAGTTTGTGTCTATATTTTTATATACAGTATTATCAATTAATCTACAAAATCAATTATAGGTAGCTTTATACTCAATAATTTTCCTACTGCTTAAGCAAATTTGTGGCACAGAAATGGCACCCAATTTTTTGCTAACAACTCTTAACACCACAGTGAAGTTCTGTTTAGTATTTTGAATAAAGGAAAACTGAGTTACAGAGTTACTGAGCCCCTGGTATTTCTATGTCAGACACTGGCAAACAACTGACTATGATTCAGGAAGAATAAATAACCGTGTGAATAATAAATATCAAAACATTGTTGCTTCAAGTGTCACTAAACAGGGGAGGCTGAGATGAACATTTTTCAAGCACTATTAATAATCCTATCTTATACTTATGCCATTTAGAGAGCTTGAGCAATTCAGCAATTCACCACACCCACCACTAATCTTTCATATTCCATGTTATTTGCTCAGATGTAGAATATTAATTAAATCAGTTCATACAGATATATTCTGATGAAGTGCTAAAGAAAACCCTTGAGATATTCTCAATGAGACCAATACTAATATCAGGTTCATCTACAAAATCCCCTGAGTACCTGAAGAATACATACTTTAGATTCTGAAAAATACTGGGTTCTGACATTTCAATTTATTCAAGTATTTTGTTTCATTTCCATAATATGTTTTTGTGCCCTGCTTTTTCATTTTTAAAAATGGGAACAAGTTGGAATTAGTTGCTTGGCTGCATGAACCTTAATAATTACAAAAATCTCATGTGGTTTATAAAGCATACTTCATTTTTAAGAGATGCTTGCGAATAATAACTGATTGTAATATCGTTTATGTATGAACATTCCTTTCATAAAAAAGTGTCTTGAACTTTTGAAAAATTATAATGAAGCTTTATATATTTCATTAAACCTCTCCTATATACTCTGACTTTCAATTTTCCTTCAGTGTTTATTCATAGAGGCCACACAGCATAGTGGAACTTTAGAAAATCCATAATGAACTTCAGGAAGTCATTCTCTTCATAGTGTCTCCACTTCATGTGAGTTTTCAGAATTTCTATGGTGGGCATGTCTGTCCTCAAATTCTTCCTTGTCACTATCACCATCTGCTCTCACTATGGAACACTGATGCTTCTCAATCTTGCTAGTCAACTATTGCAACTCCAAAGTGGCTTCTGAAGGTACTTTCTGTCACTCACATGATGTGTCTATTGTTGACGTACCACTGTTTTTCATAGCCCAAAACATGCCATCGATCAAACCATATGTTAAAAATATATTTTTAATTAAATGGATAAAAACAGTGAACAGAAACAATCTTGTCCCAACCTCTCAGCTACTAGACACAGTGAAGTTCCCAGCCAAAATTTTATCCCTACTTTAAGTTACATTACAACTCTGCTTTCATCCCTAAAACTTCCAATTTCTTTGCCCGGCTTTATCCCATATCTGGAAAGGCACATTTTAATTATTTTGAAGTGAAGTTCCTAATTCTGCAAACAAAAAAGAATCTGGGAATCAAGGATATTATACGACTTGAAGTTATTCACTACGTAGAATTGTGAATATTAAATATAATTTTACATGATTAACCAATAACTCAGCACAAATGGTACTGATGGTTAAAATTTTTTCTTCAAATATGTGATGAAAACACGGTTAGTCTATACATCTGTTCTGAAGTGATCTGTTCTTCTAGTAGATATGAGTAAATATTTGGATGTAGAAGAACATCATTTCCCAAGGAACAATAGTAGTTTTTAGTCACAAACTCGCATAAATTTAGATTAAAGAAAAAATTTACATTTCAACAGGTACACCAATTTGCATGAGATAAAACCAACTTCTGTCTTTAAAACAGAAAATGTCTTGGTTGGAAGTATGAGTAATTTGAGTCCTCCTCCTACAGGCTTCACCAAGAGAGAATGCAAACTTTCTCTTACAGATATATTAATGAAAGAGTAAAGAAGAGTTGTATGCTGTTTAGTTGATGCCAACAAATGCTCAGTCAATAGAAACACAAAGGAAGTTCACAGGGACTTCCAAATCACCAGAACTTCCAGAAAAAAAAAGAAAAGAAACTTGCTGTTCTTTAGTTTTAGCTTTTTAGAATTAAATCTACAGTATACACTTACCAGAGAGAGAGAGAGAGAGAGAGAGAAAGAGAGAGAGAGAGAGACAGACAGACAGACAGAGACAGAGACAGAGACAGAGACAGAGAGACAGAGAGACAGAGAAAGAGAATTCCAAAAGCTCAAAAGTCAAAGACTAGTTTTTCTGTAGACTACTTTCTTTGTTCCCTTAGGACAGCTGACATAAGGTCCACTTTCACAAACTTCCTTTACTTTCCATCTTGACCACTGTTAATTAACCTTTTCCCTTTTGAATCTTGTATATCATTAAGCAATTAATCATGTATTGCCTTGGAAAGTCTTTTCTATTGTATTCCAGCTTTTAACTACATTAACTGTTCCATCTCTCTAACTCAATTGGATGCTTGGAGGGTACAATTGTGGAGAACAAATTTGTGTGTTGTTCAAAGTACCTTGAACTATGTATCTTCATTGAATATGTGACTGGTAATTATATGCCAAGCATCTTTTTATAAATATGTTTAGGATAATATAATTTTCACTGACTTGTGTTAACCCTATCAGATCATCTACAAGTTGTCTTCATTTTAGTATTGTTGTCAGTCAAGGACACCTCTCAGTACTTGCAATCGTCTGAATGAGGATAGCCCAAGTTTTACTAGCTCTTTCGTTGTTGTTAGTTAAAGATAGTTATCAAGTTGAAATTTTATCTGAGAAAATATGTAAGAAGGTGGCCTCTTATAAGTCGGGAGTCTGGTCCTCAACAATTACTTAATTTTCCATCACTTCAATCTAGACTTTTTGGCTTCTGATTGGAGAAATGAGTGATTGTTATTTAAGTAACCAAATTCAGAGAGGCTAAAAGTCGATGACAAGAGTTTTAGTCAATTTGTGTTCTGATAAGGGTTCTTTCCTTGGCGTGAAAGATATCCTTATATAATCTTTAATCATTACAAGTTCCTGGGGTAAGGAAGTGGGAAGACCTCTGGTCTTTTCTTCTGTGAATACTAATCCTATTATATCAAGGCTATTATATCGTTATGATAAAAACTATCCTTACTTTGAAACTCCATCTCACACTGAGCATTAATAGCACCAACATATGAATTTTAGAGATATACAAACACTTAGTTTACAACATTGCACCACCTGTCCCTCCAAAAATCATCTTCTTGGGACCAGGAAGATAGTATATAGGGTAAGGCACTTGCTTTGCATGTAGCCAATCCATGTTCGATTCTTGGCACTGCATATGGTCTCCCAAGGAATTCGGGGAGTGATCCTTGACCACAGAGCCAGGAATACACCTGAGAATAGCTAAGTGTGGTCCCAGAACAAACAAACAAATGTTATCTCCATCTTGCATACAAATTCATTCATCCCTTCCCAACACTCCTCAAATCTTAACCATTTCAGTTCAACTCTAAAGCTAAAGTATGCTATCTCATCTAAATTAGGTATGAGTGTGATGTCTAAGTTATCTGAAGCAAGTGGGATTTTTTTTCCTAGTTGTAATCTTATGACTTCTAAAGTACAAGGATAAGACAGGCTTAGGATAGATATTTAAATTCTAAAAAAAATTAAAATTAGAGAACAGAGTGGTATGTCTGAAACATGTACAAATTTAGCAAGGCAAGATTCATCAGCAATTCAGGCTTGAGAATAATTTTATTTGCTCCTATTCTACCCTTTTGGGGTAATACTAAAGCAGCAGTAGCAACCTCTCTGCTCCTTCGATCCCGAAACCATCCTTAGCCCCATGATTGTTTGAGGTATTTACATCCAGTTTTACATAGTGGCTACTTAACTAGATGAAACAGAAGCAGAAGGTCTTCCAAATCAAAATATAATTGCTTATGGTAAAAGTAGCAGCCCTGATAATCTCTGAATCATTTTTGGGATCTTTCTTCTCTTTTTCTGAAAGATAAAGTTCATGCGTATTTGAATAATTTTATTAGATGTTTTAAAGTTAAAAAGCCTCACAGACTACAATCCACAAGATTCCTTTATTTTAGCTCCTTTTAAAAAAATCTAGTTAGACACTTCAATTAAATATACTAGTTTCTTGGCTGGTATTAAAAAAGCTAGCTCTGTTTCTGAGTTCCACTAAAAGTATGGCTTACATCCATGAGTAATAACCATTCACTTTAACAAAACTATTAGTCAGCCATGCCCTAAGAAGTAGGCAATAAGAACTTATATCTTTCATTTTTCACGTTATGGATAAGCTGAAAATATTTCAAATATTTAAGTTCAGGGAGCTGGAGTGATAGCACAGTGGGTAGGGCATTTGCCTTGTACACCACCAATCTGGGTTTGATTCCTCCGCCCCTCTCATAGCAACGTACCTAGGGTATCCCGAGCCTGGCAAGTTACCCATGGCATATTTGATATGCCAAAAACAATAACAAGTCTCACAATGGAGATGTTACTGGTGCCCGATCGAGCAAATTGATGAGCAACAGCATGAGAGTGATACAATGATTTAATTTCAGATTTTATATTATTTAGCAGTTATTTCAATTTCCTCTGCCCTCAGATCTAATGATAACATATGAAAATAGTGAATCCTTCTAAACTCTGTTAGGAAACACCTCAGCTAAATATCTAGTTTTATTGTGTACTAATTATACATTTTAAAGTGCACTAGAACATAATTCAAGAAATTGCAGATCAGAGTCCACTTGACCAATTGTGCCATAAATGTCACTGTCACTGTCATCCCGTTGCTCATCAATTTGTTCGAGCGGGCACCAGTAACGTCTCTCATTGAGAGACTTATTGTTACTATTTTGGGCATATCCAATACACACGGGTAGCTTGCCAGGCTCTACCGCGTGGGCTCGATACTCTCAGTAGCTTGCCTGGCTCTCCAAGAGGGGCGGAGGAATCGAACTCGGGTCAGCCACGTGAAAGGCAACACCCAACAGCTGTGCTATCACTCCAACCCGCCATAAATGTACTAAAAAAAAAAAGAAAAATAAATGATGGTTCTTTGAGCTCCTTTATGTTGGCATGATTTTGAGTGTAATAACAGAGTATGACTTTTTAAAAAAGAATCGTTGGTAGATGTGTGCAAACATTAAGAATTAATGATGACACAACAGAAGCAAAGAATAGAAACAGAATTAAAGAGAAAATAATTTCTCCTGTTTGGAAAATCGCATTTCTTACCATTTTCTAAAGTACTCTTGAAATTTTTCTTAATGTATTTTAAGAAACCTATCTTTTTATCTATTAAAGTGTTTTTAAACAATAAAGTTAAATGCTTAAATTTAACATTAATTGAGTCAAGTCACCTTAAGTTGAAAGGAAGAGAAACCAGTAACTTAGATGTGGTATTCCTAAATTCTGGTAATTGATCCATAAATACAGCACTGTATCACTGTCATCCCATTGCTCATCAATTTGCTAATGTGGGCAGCAGTAACATCTCCTTGTGAGACTTGTTGTTACTGTTTTTGGCATATAGAACATGACACGGGTAGCTTGCCAGGCTCTGCCATACGGATGGGATACTCTTGTTAGCTTGCCGGGCTCTTCGAGAAAGATGGAGGAATCAAACCCGGGTCAGCCACGTGCAAAGCAAACACCCTACGCACTGTGCTATCGCTCCAGCCCATCCATAAATATAAAATTATTAAATAAATTATGTGCAACACATGAAAAGTAAATGTCATGGGAAAGTCAGATTTGAAATCTGTGAGCTATAGTTAAACATCTGTACTATAAACTGATCAATCTTAAGTTTGATTGATCATACAAAAATATAAGATTACCCATATAATTGTGATTGCATTATTAAGCATAAGAAAGTTAAAACTAGTCTATGTTAGTTTAAGTTATCAAAATTTCTTTTAAAAACTCAACAGTCATAGGAAAATAAAATATATAGTTTTTAAGAAAAATATAAAATCTTCTTAGAGAACTTCTGTGTATCTTTAGTCTTATTCTTGCAAATGATGCATGTCCAAAACTAATTTAATCTGCCAAAGGATAAGAATTTTTCTGGATAATAAATGGCACCATGCAGAGAAGCACAATTAAAACTTGAGAAAAGAGCAATGCCAGCACTAAAATTTCTGATACAAAAGAGATCCGATTGAGTAACCATTGTCACTGCTAGACTTTGTACTGGGCTCACTGGAATCTAAGCACAGACATGCAATATGCATTTCATAGATGAATAGCATGTCAAAATGACCCAAGAATATCAGTAATGAATTAGAAATAGGAAATTAGAAATTAATATCTTTCCAATTTAGAAGACAAAATGGATATATTTGTAATAAAGACAGGTTTTTCTGAATCCTAAATGGAATGCATTTTTTCCTTATTTTCTAATCTGTTGCATCTTACAATCTTTTACCTTTAGCCACTACTGAGAATTAGAATGCACAAATTCTAAAATATCTCCAACCCTATATCATAAAATATTTTACTGTGCAATGAGCTGGAATAGAATTTCATCACTAATTTACTGCACTAATATTTATTGACTTCCTGTTAATTAGTATCTCCTTAAGGAACTCATCATCTAGTATAGAACGTAAAGCAATTCTTGCAATAAGTTATAGTTAATATAGCAACAGAGACTTACACAAGGCACTGATGCGCTATCAATGCATAAATAATAATTCTGGGCTCCATCAAGCTTTCTGGACACATAAGATGGACACTTATAAGGCCACTAATATGAATTTGCCAGGAGGAAAAGTCACGAGTTGGAAATCCAAGCAGAGGTAAAATCATGCACAAAGACCGAAGGCTAAAATTTGCATAACGCTTTATAGGTGGCATTGAACAGAGTTATATTTTATACCACAGAAGGGTTTGTGTGTGTGTGTGTGTGTAAGCAATAGGAACCGAGAAAAGGGATTTAACTGAAAGAGAACCATAATCAAATAAACCTTTAATTAACATCATTTTAACAATAACTCTAATGATGGCTAGAATGGAGCAAATTTTAAAATATAAAAACTAGATGACATTTTTATTCTCTCATCAAAAGATGACAGAAGCAATATTGATAACAAATTCAGCAATAACATAAGAATAACGTCCTGTATAATATTATTTAGAAAGAGCAGGGATTTAGTTGCCAAGAATGTCTAAAAATTTGTAATAGTTCCTAGGTTTGCCCTAAGATATTTCATTACTGATGTGTGTGGGGAAGGGAAACACCTTTGAGTAGGGAAAAATAAGATATCTGTATTTGGTAACTCTGAGTTCCGTATGACCATGAAAACACTTCTAGAAACAAAACTAGACAGTATTTGGGGTTTCCTAAGCATTTTGGAGTTTTAAAATCCAAATACAAAATATTTGATTTTTACCTAATCAAAAATTTCTCTGGTTATATTCTCTTTTGAGGCACAGAACTTTCTCTTCTACAAACAGCTGAATAGCAATATCAAAGATTGGGGTAAAAATTTAGTTCAGTGGCTTAGAACACATGTCTTACAAGAACTAGACCCTGAATTCAATCTCTGGTGTTGCTGAATGCACAGCATGATTCTAACAACTCTCCCATTTGTGATCTTTGGTGCCAGTGATGTGCGTGCACAGCATTTTAATAGGAGTGAACATGGGCAAGTACTGCAAGTAAAAAAGATGTGTGGACCCTGGAGCCAGAACAAACCACTGTGAGTACCTGAGTAAGTACCGAAATAAACTCTGGTGAGTGCCACACCCGTTGTTCAGTGTAAGCACAGCGAATTTAAGTGGTGCATCTACTAGAGCAAACTCTTAAACTTTATGTGCAAGACCCACAACCGAGCTTGTTGTGACTCCAGGCCTATCACAACATCAGTAGAGAGAATGAATGGGTGCATGTGGATGGCACAGTTTTAAGAGTTTAGACTCTGAAGCTAAAATGAAAGAATTTCTTTTCTTTGTTACATTAATAAGCATGAAATCAAGCTATTGTTTACCTGTTTTCTGCCACACTTTATTAGTCTGTAAAATGTAAGTAATAGCATTTGTCTTATCAAATGTTATAAATAATGAGTTAATATGTTAATATACCAAGAACAGTTTCTAACACATAATGAAGTCAGTTTGTTACTTAAATAATATATATAAGATCTGGAAAGATTAGGTATTCATTTCATTGTGAAATCATTGTGATCAAGAATAGAGACATATGAGAGACTCCTGTATCTTTTATTTCAAACGGAAGAAAAGATTTGATTTGGTTTATAAAATATTTTGTTAAAAATGTTGAAAATGCAGTTTGCATTTAGTGTTGATATTTAAACATGGTATAGGATATTAACTTTATTAATTTATTTTGTTGAATAATAGTATGGTTTACAAGGGGTATACATCGTGTTGTGGCTGCTATTATATAAAATACTGTGTTTAAGAGATAAGATTTTTTCACAGGCATCCCTAAAATTTAAAAAATAATTTTTTCATCATTTAGAATTAGTCCAATTTATCATGGCACATGGAAAAAATTCTCTCATTTTTGGTCAATAATATTCTGATGGGAAAAGCATAATTTTCAATTCAGTGGAAATGTACCACAGAGTTTTCTAGAAAAATGAATAGCTCTTAGTCCTCCTCTATCAAATAAACTAGAAAAATGACTCATGAACATTTCTTATGTCAAGAAGACTTTTGATCATTTGTTTTAAAAATCAATAGTTGTTTATTAAATGTTAACTTCTGCTTCTTGTTCACTATTCTTTGTTTTTTGCATTTCACTTCTTTGTCTCTTAAGCCAAGAAATTCAATATGATTTGCCCAAAGACATCATGCAAACTTGGAAAATTATTAAGAATTATTTTATAGCTTTATTTAAAATGATGAAATTGTAAAAATGAGCCTGAACAAATAGAATAATTCCAAACTTTGAGATTTATGTTGTCTGACCTAGTGACACTTTTTTGGAAAGAAAAAAAGAATGACTTGAAACCAGTTAAATTTTCACTTCAATTTACACAGTAGAATTTTGCTTGAGTTTAGCTGAGAGACATTAGGCTCAAGGACTCGGTCTGTGAAACTGAAGTATGTAAAAGAAATCAGCTAACGAAAGAAAAATTGCTCTTTTGAATACACTTTCAACTGTTCTGTAGTCTTTATTTTAAAAAACTCACTTTCTCTAATAGGTTAATATTTTCTTACTGAGTAAGTTATGGTTTGACACCACATTTTTGACTAATTCTTAATACAATATAAAACAATAGACACAGTGAACAAAATGTCAATTTTAAAACTGTCCCATATTAAAATAATACTGTGATCACATCTTTTTCAGCTATAGCCTACACAAAGAAGTCCCCCATTAAAGCATAGACAGTGATTAAAAATCTCAACTATCTTGTATCATACATTTTAAATGGAATTAATTTTCCTTATATTAAGGAATAAATTTGTTCTCATTATAAAAATTTAGCAGGCTTTTGAAGAATCATTTTCTTGGCCCAGGTATACTTTGAAAAGCTGTCCAAAGGAGCATAAAATCATGCCATCTTTTTAATATATATATATAAATTTCCCTGTAGCAAGCAGAAGCATTCAAAATCATTTCATTTGTTCAGACTGTGAGGACTCTCCAAAGGGACTTAGACCTTTACTGCAATCACCAGCACCTGCAGAATTTATTCTGGGGCTCAGCACACACCTGTGAGTCTTCATCCATCCACATCAGAAAGACTGCTTAAAACCAGGGCAGAGGGATTATAAAACTCATCAAGGGATTTGCTGTCATATTTCCACTGCAAGCATGAGTGAGGTCTCCGCCCAGGCATTCAGGGTTCTGATCCTCTAGTCTCAGTACATTCTCCCCCTTTTCCTCTATGACTGCTTAAGTCCTGAAAGCTCAGACACTGTTGCAGCTCAAACTGTCCTGCCTGCCTTAGACCTCTGGCACTGACCTCAACGCTCACGCATGACATTGCAGATTCTATGTCAGAATGCTTATTCTGAAACTTTGTCAAAAGTTTTTAATAGGAAAACTGCATTGCCCATAAAGATGTGCTTGGTGAGTCATAGACAATGCCTGTTTTATATACTGTTCATTTTCATCATCAATAACTATCCTATAGAATAGTCTTGGGTCGAAGTTCCTCCGTTTACCTTCCACTCAGAAGCATTTGGGGCTAAATAAACTCCCAGTTCCTGTTTATAGACCAAGGCTGAGTTTACAATATTAGCAAATCAACAACAATGGGAAGAACTATGTCATTTTGTTAGAGGTTAGAATTGCCATGTATAGTAAGCTCCGTAATACAGTCCAGATACCTGGGTTTCTAGGTATCCCAAGGCTCATTTGCACATAAATAGAGTTTTTAGTTTAAGAAAAGCCCAAAGTACCCTGGTCCCTCCCTATAAAGTTAAAGGCAGGTTTTGACACTTTTCATAAATCTGTGTGTACAAAGTTGTGTTCTCCTCTGCTATTCCTCTTGTTTACTCAGTTCTGGATCTCATAGTCCCAGACTTAGAATCTTGCTTTCTATCCCAAACATTGATGAATCACCTTCCTCCTATCAGTTGCCCTTTCAAGTTTCCAGTTCTTTTTCACTGTGAGTCTCTTTCAGTATTCCCCAAATATATCCCTGAAGAAATTAAATTGATTTCTTAAAACTAGCAAATGCCTCCAGGATTGCCAGTTATAGCAATACTTGAAATACTATGATAGCTCCACATCAGTCTTCCCAAACAACGTTTGGATATATCACAATCATCTTCATCAACGGTTCCAAAAGTTTTTCTATATCAGATTCTGTCAAAGATATTTACATAGGATAATCATTTAATCTTCAAAATACCAGTTCTATGAGATTAAAAATGTTATTTTCTTCATTTTGAACATGAGAAAATTGAGGCAGAGTTGTGCTTAATCAGTCAGGAAACAGCAAGCTATATTTTAATCCTAAAATTGCTTTGCTTCTGCAGCATATGTTCTTAAAATTCACCGAAACTTCTTTAGGCATAGAACTGAAATCTTGCAACTAGGACATGGAACTTCCATTGCAGTTCAGAGTATTTTCATGTCTTGTGACCAGTACTATCCTGTGCACAAATCCCATAGTAACTTTCTTATTCTTTGGTATATTACTTCCAAAAAAGATCATAACAGAATTTTCTATTCTGCTCACCTATTACAACGAGATTTCCCCACCACTCTCATTGTGTATCTGGCCTAGTTCTGTTTGCTGTATAATGTGATCTGCCCTGGTGATTTTTGACTATTGAAATGTGGAGCAATCCTACAGTATGACTGTAGGATTTCCAACCTTAGAACTTTGAAACTCCCTCCCTTGTTTTACATTCTTGAAATCCTTCCTATTGAGACACTGCTTGAGATCACCAGGCGGTGACAAATCCCAAGGTACCTTCAAAAGGATCTACAAAGGAAAACTGAGTCTCCCTGCCTGGATTTAATCCCATAGCCAGATGGACTTGGATGCAGAAAGTCAGACTAGTAGAAAACTCAGTCAACCTATACTTTCTGAGGGAAATGAATTGTATTTCTATAAGACAAAAAATTGAGGGATGACATGATAGATAGCAATAAATAACTCACTATATTCCCAGCTTTAAAGTGACTGGATTCCAGTATGCCTCATGCTTAAGCTGCCCTAAATAGCAGTTATGGATTTCAGAAAACATAAAAACGTAGCTCAGAGAAATTTTAGTGAGCTATCTTAGATTATATTTGTGAGTTGCAAAGCCTGAACTGTTTTGCTAACCCTCTCAATTTAAACTCTCAAGTCCGCTACTTTCCTATACCAATGAAACAACTGCACAACTCTGTCTTCAAAAACAATGACAACAGAACCAACACTGTCTGGGTGTTGTACCATTCATTTTACTTTACCTGAGATGTCACCAGGACAGAGACCCTCCTGGATGACCTAGTGCTATAATGTGTGTCATTAAATGTAGAACTTTTGGGTCTGGAGAGATAGCACATCGGATAGGGTGTTTGCCTTGCATTCGACCGACCAGGGTTTGATTCCCAGCATCCCATATGGTCCCCTGAGCACCACCAGGGGTAATTCCTGAGTATACCGTCAGGAATGACCCATGTGCATCTCCAGGTGTGACCTAAAAAGCAAAAAATAAAAGTAGAACTTCTCTAAGAAGCTAAAGTGAATGCTTTTTGATAAAAACAGGGTGAGTTTACCTTTGAAAGTCACTCAAACAATAAAAATTACATTCAACTTGCATTTTTTAAGTTATTCATTGTCTTAAGTCCTCAGTTTATTCAAATGTAGATTAACCTATTTAGCATCAATTTAAAAGAAAAACTTAAGGCTTATTAATTAGCCATTATGGTTGTTGCCTACAACTTTTTATCTACTTACTTATAAATATCAGATTCTATCAACATGCCTTTCAAAGGTCTTTCACAGACCACAGAAAAATAACTTTGTACTATTTCACATATAATTTTTAAGTAAATATCTGAGAAAGATGTTATGTTTTGGTATTTTAAGAATTGTTGGCTCAAAATTGATCTGAGGAATATTCTCTATCTTTGTAATAATATTTAAAATTTTTAGGGCAGAACACATAATAATATGTTTTATCCATAAATATATTGGAAGAATGACTATATCCTTTTCTGTTCAAGTCACAACAAATATAAAGTTAGAAAAGCAATGTACCTGAGGCCTTTGTGATTCATTGATCACTTAAATATCATACAGGACTGCTAGGTGTGACTTGATGATGCAATAAATATATCTATTTAGTGAGAGTAAGGTTATTCTTCTGTCCACAAGTATATTTTTGTCTTTCTTTTCATTTTTGTGCTGTTTTCTTTGGAGGCTACACAGCGAGGTGTTTGGGGCTACTTCTTGTGTGGTACTCAGGGTTTTCTCTAGTTCAGAAGGACCACACAGGGCCAGGGGTTGAACCTAAGGCTTTAGCATATGATGCATCTGCTCCGGGCCTTTTGATCATCTCTCCAGATCCACAAATCCATTCTTGAAGGTAACATTTTTACAGAATGATGAAGAAAAGTCAGCCAAGAACAAAGTTCATATGTATTATTTCCCTATTGTATAGCAACATTCTCATGTTTCCTTCTCCCTCACACACTTACATTCCATAGAAATGCCAGCCTAGCAAATTATCTTAAATATTATTAGGAAAATTTAAATGAGCATGTTCTCATACAGCTAAAATGATGGAGCTGCCAAAAACAATGTGTTTTAAGCATATAAACTAAAGCTAATAAATGTAAAATCACATATTTCACCTGAACATCTATGATATGGCCTGTATATAGTGCATTTATCTATTTGTAGTGCAATTCCTGAAGCAATTTTCTTCTCCAAAGTAAAACCTAGGTAATTACTATATCATCTTGCATACATGTTATGTTAACTATTAATAAATGAGTCCTCTGTAGGAGGCAATCATGAAAATAACATGGATTCTACATGCATACCGTTATATAATGAAAATTAAATAACTGTGTTCATGATAGGATTGAGTATGTTGTAGAGAATACTTGGATTGCTTTGTTAATTTATTTGGTACCTAATAGCATCAATCAGACAGCCTTCAAACATTCATCAGTAATTTAAATTCAAAGACCAGACTGGTCAGTTATGTGCATCTTATCATCCTCTTTGACTGAAGTAGCATGCATAGTTAAGAGTCAATTTTTAATATATGGAAAAGAGATGATTTTTTTTGTGACTACTCTTTCAACTTTCAGAATTGTTTGCTTTCTAAAATCTCATCAAAATGACACATCTCCCATGCTTGTTTCATTCAGTATCCAGGACCTAATCAGCTCTCATATGAGAGATTACCAGATATTGCTGATTACTTTCTAAAATAACTGGAAATATTTCAATTCAATCCAAATGAATGAATCAGTAACAGTGAACTGGTTAACTGATGAGAATAATTTTGTTGTAATGATTCCCACATGCAGCAGCATAAAGTCTTAAAACATATAGAGGATCCTACATCTGCTCTCTCCTGAGATGTGTCCTTACCCCCTTCAATAACGGGCAACACAGCTATTAATGCCCTTTCCGACCTGTAACCCTTCTCAAATGAGAAAGATTTCTCTCTTTTTTCATTACTTAGAGGCAAGGCAATTAAAATTTGAACGAGCCCACGACAAGTTTTTAGAACTAGTGTTATACAAAAACTAGTTATACAAAGATGCTAAGTAATGAAAACCTAGGCAACTCTAAGTTCCATGACCCTGCAGAAATGTGCACTTAACTTGACGTTTCCATCAGTGTGGTGTTTTTTTACCTGCCACATGTCAATTGCTTCCCTATTAAGTAAAAACCTGTGTGGGCAGAAGGGAAAATGTGATGAGCCTGGGTGAAAGTTAATGATTCAGGACTCCAATAAGGCTTAGCTTTGTAAAGGTCTTTGAGGTTCACATTTTATCACATCCAATATGAACAGGAGCAGATGGCATGTCAGCAGCAGACAGGGCACCAGCACGGTGGGATTAGCATGGCATCTCTGTAAGTGTTCAGAAATGGGGATTTAAAACTTCCACGTTGGCAGATCCTTTCCATGCTCCTGCACTTTAAAATGTCATATAACTTCATCCAGGCTAAACATGACAGATGATGTTTCAATTCTCTCTGGATTTTGTCTTACAATATCATGGCAAGAAATGTGGAAACAATCAAGATAGCCTACCTTTCAACATCAGCATGATTGAGAGCCAGGAGGGATATAAAAATGACTTGGAGCCAAAATATCCATAAAGAGAAATTTGACAGCCCTCCTTGGGATTACTCTTTGGAAGTCGTTCTATGCACACTTTCTACAGGCATCTCTTCATTGTGAACATCTGCACTGGAATGTGGGCTCAGGAATGAAAAGGAAGTGGTGTGGGTCTCATAGAAACCAGACAGAGAACAAAATGAACACCAGGCTGTAAGTCAAATAAATATAGCAGAACCTGTTTTGGTTAATTCTTTTTTAGTTTTACTTCCATGATTTCTTTAAATATTTTAATGCATCAAGTTCTCGAGAAGTTTGTGACATGATTGGAGATATTGGAAGCAAATAAAGAGACGATAATGTGGGATAAATGTTAGACACTCAAATGTACATGTTGGTGATCTGAAACTCAGTTTACTTTTGTAAATGATAGTCAAATAGGCCAGAAGGCTAAAATGAGAGTAGGAAAAGTCAAGGATGCAATCTATACATAAAGGTAAATAAAATTGATGAGAAAAAAACAGGGTTCAGACTTTTTTCAAATAGGTCATATTAAAGAGCCCATGTAGCCATTACTTTCCCAAAACCTGAGCTGCTATTCTATTTCATCACCCAGGCATAAAATCATTACTGTTGTGAGCTACAGCATATTAAATATAGTCACTTAGAAAGAAGAACTTTACAGCACTGAGAGGTCTCAGAAAATCAGAGGCTTTCAAAAGGAAAGTTAGTGCAACGATTTTCCCTGAAATAAAACATTGTGTTGTTATCTGATGTTCTCATTAATTTCCAGGCTATGCTCAGCATTTCTGTTGCAAAGAAAAAAATAATAAAATAGATCCATATTCTGAATAGAGCGGGCTATGAAACTAGTTGACTTTCAATAATGAGAGTTGGGAATTTAGCAGCCAATTCCACCAATGTTTTGGAGGAGGCAACGGGAATGTAGGATTGATAGATTCTTTTTAACCTGCCTTTATAGGTTCTGACGAAGAGCAGCAGGTAGTGAAAGAATCCCCTGAAATTGAATGCCGAATGCAAGTGCAACACTGATGGAGAGAGGGGTGCATTGCCTTTCATCAGAATTCAAAATGTCTATGATTCTAAGAAATTTCAGAAGGTACTAAGTCAGAAATTCTCTCCAGTGCTATGAATTATGCATCTATCTGTTCTCTCTCCCTCCCTCTCTTTCTCTCTCTCTCTCTCTCTCTCTCTCTCTCTCTCTCACACACACACACACACACACACTCATACACACATGCAGTTTCCTATACACAACATGGAAAAGCCCAAGAACAACTAACTCACACACAAAAATCAAACCTAGCTTAAAAATCTTCAGCTAAGACTGAAGTTAGAGGGGAACAGAGCCAGTCCCATGGTTATCAAAGAAAGATCTAATAAGGGGCCGGAGAGATAGCACAGTGGGTAGGGCGTTTGCCTTGCACGCAGCCGACCCAGGTTCGATCCCCGGCATCCCATATGGTTCCCCAAGCACCGCCAGGAGTAATTCCTGAGTGCAAAGCCAGAAGTAACCCCTGAGCATCGCTGGGTGTTACCCAAAAAGCAAAAAAAAAAAAAAGGAAAGAAATAAAGATCTAATAAAACAAAGTTATGAAGATTTGAGTTGCCCTTTCTCCTTGAAAACATAAGATGATTCAGTCTTCCCTGGTACAGTGAAAATGTCCTGAATAAATTCTTAAATGTTCTTTGCAGAAGCAACTTCCAGACTTCAGAGTCCATTATAACAACTGTTTGCCAAAGACATCTTTTGGGGTAGAAGTCTGTTTGCTCTCACACAGTACCAAGGTTTGAACATCTCAAGAAGATGAGCAATTCAGAAATTTATTTGTCCAATTATTTGATAGTATCTGATCTCAGTCCAATTAAACAGATATATCCAAATTTCTCTTTTTTTTAATTTTTTGTTACTAAATCACCGTGGCAGGTAAAAAAAAAAAAAACACTACACAAGGTAGAGTTACAAATTTACGAACTTTCATGTTTGCATTTCATTCATACAATGATCATTTACCCAAATTCTTGAAGCGGTTTTGTAGGAGACTCCGGGAGATAGGCACATATTGCTTGTGATAAGATGCCAGTATATAGAGACGAATGGGGAAAAGGAATAAGAAATGGAAATAATATCAGAATTCAGTTGTTATTTCTTTTTTGTTTATTTGGGTTTATTGTTTTCATTTTGACATCACACCCCGCAATACTCAGGAGTTACACTTGGTGCTGCACTCTGAAATTACTCTGGCAGTGCTCAGAAGGCCATATTGGATTCGGAGGACTGATCCTGGGTTGGTCGCATACATAGCAATGCCCTACCTGCTGTACTATCATTCCAATCTCCCAGCTGGAATTGCTGAGTGTAGGCAGTGAAATTTTTTTAAACATCATGATAAACTTGAGATCATTTCCTTCAGGGTTGCAGTGTCTCTGCAGTCACCAGATATTTGGAAAGTAGTGCTCAGTTATGAAGCCTGTTCCTGGATACTCGTGATGGTGATGTCTATGTAAAGTTCTCCAATTCCTTCTTGCATGGTTTTAGAGAAAGATAGATTTGGTGCTTAATTTTGCTTATCTATTTTTATTCCCTCCCCACTTCCTCTTGCATTCTTTTCTGTTGATATTGCTACAATAATCAGAGATCATTTGGTTGCTTAGTTGTTTGCTTCTACATATGTTGCTCTGATGCTTTCCAGGAGTCAAACATCAGGGTGTAGTACTCACAAGCCTGAGCACGGCACTCAGCAAGGGTCAATCCCTTTATTTACTATGTTTAAAAACACACTCACCAGAGGCTCACTAGAGTAGAGACACACAAGGATGGCTGTAGTAAATACTCTCCAAGACTTACAGTTTTGGCCATGGCACTTTACATCTCCTTTTGTTGTTTGTGTGTACCAAACTATCATGCAACTGTAAGAAATTTATGACTGTGAGAAATACAGATAATTGAGCTGCAGGACTCAGAGAGCAGAGTTGCTGGAATACTGTTTTGTGCATGGTACATAGTAACACTGAGGATTTGAATTCCTAATCATACACTTGCAAGGGAAGCATTCTTAGCCCCTGAGCTCTTCCTCTGGGCCCCCATCATTTCTATGTTACTTATTATTTGATTTTACTCACCATGATTTAAAATACTATTCACGATAGATTAATTCCTGTTATTTTCCAAATCAGTAAGACAGCAATAACCAAATAGATCTTTTTACTTCACACCTTGCACCATTTTCTAATGAAATTTCAGGTTGAGCTCTTAACAGGATTCTCAGGACTCAGGAACCATGTTAAAATTTCACTATTCGACTCCACCTGTAACATCTATATTTTGAGGGTTTTTTTTTCTTCTAGGAAGTTAAGAAGGATCGGGGTTACAGGTTCCATCAAGGTGCTGCCTTACTTGGCCTCAATGAGCTAAAATCCACCCTTCAAGTAAAGTATCGGACTATTTCCTCTACGTTGGGACATATAAGATCAATATTAATTCCTGAAATGGTCGCTGACACTCAAGTCAAGACCACAATAGTCCAGTCACCTTCCTGGCTGATTCAGAGGAATAAAAAAAAATGATTTCTTCTGAATTCATACAAACACATTGCATGAGAGAAAATGAGTGCTTATTGAAAGTTTTACATCTGATGATGTCAGGGAGAAAAGGAAATCTTTACATTTTACTATAAAATCATGCAATGCACCTGGTTGTTTCTGGTTAGACTAAATTTACAAAAGGAAAAAAATAATTTTAATCTGGAAAAAACAAAATACATTTTAGACACAAATATCATGGGACAAGGGAGTAGCCTAGTGACAGCTTCAGGCTGTAAGTTTAAACTTTTGTGCTACTATTTGCTCTGTGCATAGATCTGTTCCTGGGATCTTTGTCTTCTGTGCTCCCTGAAAATTCAATTGATTTCTGATTACCCACAGCTTAGTGTGCCTCAGCCCTGAAACCAATAAGGGATGCAGTACTCAGCGAGCATTGCAAAATTAGGTAAGATATGCAAGCACAGTGGTCAGAGATGTTATCCCTAGTGAACATATATTATCACTGCCTGAATATGTACAGTCACCACAAATAAGAACAATGAGGTCCTTATCAGTGAGTGCCATAGATGATGGTATGAATATCATAATCTGACAATGAGGTGCAATCCCCGGTGAGCACCTCATCTAGATGTTTATGCTCAACCCCTTCTTGTGGCAAAAACAACAGAGAGAAGAGAAGGTAGTGGAAAGAAAATAGATTTATAAAATTATATTTGTTTTAATATTTCTGTAAGTTCCATATAAAAATATAGAAGATTAGGGGCTGGAGTGATAGCACAGCGGGTAGGGCGTTTGCCTTGCATGCGGCCGACCCGGGTTCGAATCCCAGCATCCCATATGGTCCCCTGAGCACCACCAGGGGTGATTCCTGAGTGCATGAGCCAGGAGTGACCCCTGTGCATCGCCGGATGTGACCCAAAAAGAAAAAAAAAATAGAAGATTATATGCCCCTCCCATGAAATTAACCTCTTGACAAAGAGTCTTTTCATACTCTTTACATCAAGAGAAGACTAAACGAATTTTTTGCACATTATTAGAAGTTATAATAATACAGTGATGAGTGAGCCATATTGTTATTAGCCTTGTGCATTTATGAATGATGGATGCCTGTCTTTATAAATATTAATATATTTAAGGTACAAATATCCATAAAATACATTTATAGACACTTAAGTTAACATACAAGAATTCAAAAAATAGGGCTGATGCCAAACATCAAACAACTGGATAGTGTTGGAACATCTCATAAAAAATGTTCAAAAAAAAATTCAAGTCTGACCTCAGATCTATTGCTTTCATGACTACACATATCCTCATAGATAGAACTGAACAGCTTTTTCTAAGAAACTACCAATTTAAAATAATCAATTTAAAAGCCCAATGTCATACACGAGATCTATATAGGAAAAAAGAAAACACTCAACTTATTTGTCAACATCTTAACCCCTTTGCATATGGACTAAAATATGTATGAAACAAATTTTTAAAAGGTGGAGAGAACATGCAAAACATAACGTGAAAGGAAAGTAAAAATAAAGAACATCATGTCCCACTATGGCTCTAATTTTTTGTTGCTATCTTAACACTTTAAATGATTTTTGAAAAAAAAGAACTTTGCCTTTTCATTTTACACGACATTCTTGATTTAACCTTATGTATTACATGTGTCTGTTTCATTTATATTGAATTAACAAGTTTGAGATGTGGATGGGGTAGAGAATAAAACTAAAACACATGGACCTTAGTTGTCCACTGAGCACAATTACCCAATTAAGCAGGTTGTCTAAGATACAAAATACTCCATTTTCTGAATTTGGTGAATTCAGAAAATTAAATATAATTTAATAAATCTAATGTGTATTAAAGGTAAGAAAATGCATTAGGGCCAGAGCAATAGTACAGTGGGTGGGCGGGGGGGGTGTTGCCTTGCATGCGGCTGATCCAAGTTCAATCCCTGGCATCCCATATGGTCCCCAAACCACCGCCAGGAGTAATTCCTGAGTGCAGAGCCAGTAGTAACCACTGAGAATCTTTGGGTGTGACCCCCAAAAAATGCATTACTATTTTATTGTTATTTGTTTGATGAGTACACCCTGGAGGGGATTAAGGTACCATTTGGAGTGTTGTAATCAAACTAATTCCTTAACTTCTTTTAGCCATGGATGCGGTTTAGTGAGCGATTCAAATGATAAAAAATAATTCAAGAAATGTGTTTTCTCCCATCCATAAGACTTTGTGACATGCACAGAAATATAATCTGGTAAGAGACTACTCATACTTTACAGGTTATCTTTGAAAAATGATAAAGTGATACTTTGGTGTCTGAACATCACATTGTGGCTTAATCCACCAATTGGCAGGTTGTTTCCTGTATGTCCTCTTAACATTTATTTCCTGGATATTTTTAATTTTGTAGGTACTAAATATTTTATTTGAGTCCACTTTTTCTTCATTTTTAACAATTTATTTCCTAAAACCTATTCAGTAAGCCAAACATCAACTTACCAATACCACATAAAAAATAATAAAGGGTTTACTCAGCTATTTATTATTATTATATAAACTATAAATCAAAATATATTTAGTCTACTTTCTCTGAAACAAACAAATTACACTTAAGAAGCATTTTTCTTTAATATTTTATACCACATCTTAAAAATATAAAATAAATTCACAGAATTCTAAAATATCTCTAAATCTAACACCTTTTATACATAATATAGGATAAAAAAGAACATATTTTAAAGTGCCTTGTAAAGTATAGAAAGTAATAAAGCTTTGATTACTCTTCTAGAGTGATTGATTTTAGTTTCATTCTCACAAAGTGTGGTATAAGAAATGAAACCTAGACCCTGAATTAGCTGATATAAAGTCAGATAGACTGGAGTGATAGCACAGCGGGTAGGGCATTTGCCTTGCACTCAGCCGACCTGGGTTTGATTCCTCTGTCCCTCTCGGAGAAACTGGCAAGCTACTGAGAGTTTCCCGCCTGCATGGAAGAGCTTGGCAAGCTACCTGTGGCATATTCAATATGGCAAAAACAGTAACAACAAGTCTCACAATGGAGATGTTACTGGTGCCTGCTCAAGCAAATCAATGAACAACAGGATGACAGTGCAGTGCTACAGTGCTAAATTGGCTTCTATTTTGAAACAAATTCTCCATTAAAGAGTAAAATGTCAGAATAAAATTGTCCTTAATTTTGAGAGTTATGTAGCTCTTTCTGTGAAGAAAATTCTATTCCCCAGGTCAAATACACCTTCTAAAATATTATCACTCGGAACAAAATTTCTATGCTCAGCTTGCTCAGTCAGCTCTTCTGCTCAGAATTTCAGAAGGTATAATGAAGTGGTGGCTAGGCTGTGTTGTCATTCAGAAAGCTGACTGGGAGAGGTGTGATTCTAAGCTCATTCAAGGTTTCTTCTTGCTAGCTTCTCTCTGTGTGCAAGTAGTTTATTTCCTAGGGCTTTCTGTAAAAGGCTTCATATTAAGAAATGTATTGACTTTGCTTAAGCTTTCCAAAGGGTTGGGCAGGTGATACAATGATTCAATGGTCTGTTAGTTTGAGTTAGTATTAGAATTTTTTTCTAAAGAGAAGTAGACATGAGAAAACTTCCTAAGGTGGTCCCAGAGCAACTAGAGAATCACTGTCACTGTGTCACTGTCATCCTGTTGTTTATCCATTTACTCGAGTGGCACTAGTAACGTCTGCATTTGTCCCAGCCCTGAGATTTTTAGCAGCCTCTCCTTACTCATCTTTCCAAACAATTGGAGGCTCTTTCAGGGTCAGGGGAATGAGACATGTTATTCTTACTGTACTTGGAATATTGAATATGCCATGGGGAGCTTGCCAGGCTCTGCCGATCTAGAGAATGGTAAAATCTAAATATTCTGAAGAGCGATGCACATATATTTTTAAGGTTTGTTTTTAAAAACAGGTTAAACTGAGGAAAGTACTTGGTCAATTTTCTTTGTGTATCTTGTGCAAAATAATAAAAGATTAAAAGAGGGCTCTCTAGTTGTGATCAGTGTTGTGATCTGACAGATCAGAAACACAGGATGGGACCATTTCAACCCAGAATTCTGTGTCCTGTTACTGCTTCATCTCAGTCCCCTCTACCCAAAGAATATCCCCTTGAGAAAGCCCATTTTAAAGGTGTTTGTACCAATAATTTAAAGCCATCTGGTATGTAAAACTCTAGCCCAAATAAAGATAGGCATTTTACTCAAAAATGCTGCTCTTCTTCTGATGATGATTTCTGGTTCTTAGCAATAAATATTGTATGCCAAGGCTCTTGGTTTATAATGCTGTTAGTCCCTTCAACCTATGTTTTTTCTCTCTTATTTCTGTCTATTCTCTTATTTAGGTCACTCTTATTTCTGTCTCTCTTATTTCTGTCTCTTATCTCTTATATCTGTCTCTTTTCTTTATCGTCTAGAGCATTGTTGCATCGGACCTGTTCACCCAGCAATTGGGAGCCCAGGAAGTACTTGTGGCAATAACTGACCTAGAAGTGAGGGAGTCATGATGAGGTGCTCAGTCCCCAGAAGTGCTTCTGCTCCGCCAGGCAGTGCTGAGGGTCCATAGCCAGCCATTCTGGGGGTGCTCAGGAGCTATAAGGGGCACTTTCAACAACATACAGGAGGCTATGTAGTGCCAGAAATCAAGCAAGGCAAGACACGTTTCACAACTGCCATCTATCTATCCAGCCCTGTGTTTGATTGTTTGTTTGGAAACTTAATTAGATCCTAAAATAAACTGGTGTCACAAGAACCAGTGTGAAGGGGTTAAAGAGATAGTACAGGTGGATAAGACGCTTGCCTTTTATGTGACCAAGATGAGTTTGATAACAAGCACCACATATGGTCCCCTAGCACTACTAGGAGTAAGCCCTTAGCAGTGCTGTTTGTGACCCAACCTCACACAAAAAAATTTTTTTTATAAAATAATTTGTGTTCTGTGAAGAGATGGGTGTTGGAAAACTGTATGACTGAAATACAATCACAACCTTATAACTGTATGTCTTACAATTATTCAATTTTAAAAAGTATCAAATATCTTTAATGAATGATATTATAAAAATGGGTCAGTCACATGCAAAAAAAAAATAAATAAAACAGAATCCAGAGCTCTTTTCTAGCATCACACACAATGTCAAATTAAAATGGCATACTACATGCCTATAAGAAAAGATGAAAACATGCAATTTATGTTATATGGAAGAATCTGGAGAGTTCTATGATGAGTGAAGAGTGAGTCAAGAAAGAGAGCAGGGGAAGGACTGGAGGGATAGTACAGCAGGTGAGGCATTTGCCTTGAATGCTACCAACTAGGGTTTAATTCTTGGCATCCTATATGCATGGGATGGAAAAGTTCCTGTGTGAAGACCCAGGAGTAGCCCTGAGATTTTCAACATGTGACACAAAAAGTGAAGGAAAAAAAAGGTGTAGGACATTAACAGAATGTTCTTTCAAATTCAGGATATCAAGAAACATAGTACAGGAATAACAAATGCCCAACAACAGTAACCGAGAACAGTTCTTCTTAAGCTTACCCATTTTGTAAACAGTAGCATCTAAAACATACTGTGACTGTCACTATCATCCCGTTGCTCATCAATTTGTTTGAGCGGGCACCAGCTACGTCTCTCATTGTGAGATTTATTATTACTGTGTTTGGCATACTGTGTTTTAGGTATTGGGTATGCCTAAAACATAATTTAAAATATATAAAAGAGTGCCCAAATCAAGGTCAGTATATTTTATTTTTATATATATTTTCAGTTTGCTTTCAATTAAATCTCTGAGATGAGACAAGGTTGAAAGACCAGTTACTGTCTCTGAAGAGCTTTTGTATTCATTAGATGTGACAGTCAAATACAGCTGCGGTGCTTACATAAGTAGTTCACAACATAGAATAAGAATCCTCTGAATAGTCCTACTGAATCCCAAAGAGCTACGTGATGATTACTGTCTATAGAAGGAATAACTGGAAGAGAGACTCATGAATCCTGTGCTTAGAAAACCCCTCCTCCTAAGAGCAATTGAAATCTGAGGCGTGCTTCTTTCTTACCAGTAAAACATACAATAGGTTGGCATGTCGCTCCCTTGAATGGGCTTCAGTTGATGTCATTCCTATGATTATGTCACTTTATAAGGTTCTATTTAATAAGAACTAAAAATCTCTTCTTGGTTATTTGACATAATAAGCAATCATATTAAGGAAGTCTTTAGAAATTTCAGGAGCAGAGGAACGTCAACAACCAATTGACAAAACAAAGTTAATACCCTCAGGCATACAATCTCAAGAAAATTAATTATAATAGCAACCTGAGTGAGCTTTGAATCCTAACTCTCCCCAGTCACTGCTCTAGCTGAGATTACAGTCCCATCAGGACCTGTATTGAAGACCTGTGCAATCCTAAATAGCAATTTTTCCTAAGCTTAGCCCAGACTAACTTACAAATCTGTGAATAATAAATGACTGTAAGTTTCTGAATAGTGAACATTTGCATCCACTAGCAAAATATGATATCCTAAATGGCTAGCGTGACTGTTTTGCTTGAAGGAGACCAGGTTTTATTCCCAGCACTGTACGATTCTTGTAGCCCCATCAGGTGTGACCTTGAGTAACACACCAAAGGATTCCCTGAATAAGGTCAGATGTGGCCCTGAAATAAAAATAATAACAACATTTGGTTTAGTAATCTGCCATTCTAATTTTTAACAATATAAATATAAGAAAGAAGCTGTATCCTCAGCCAGTTAGAAATAAGAACCAGTCTACATCTATCAAGTACACAAGAATATTTCTGTCAATATACACAATTGCACAGTGAATTATTGGTCCTTTCTCCGAAAGCCCAGTTTCTGAGTTTTTGGCATTTGTCATGTTTTTCTTCAACCTCTCAAATCTTAGTTGTGCCTTGTAAAATATTACTCTCTACCACTACTCTTCATGTCTGTCAACCTCAGCCCCAGGATTATACTTTGGCTGTTGTTACATAGTCACTTTGGTTTAAAAAATAAACCATTTGAGACATTTTTTAATTGTATCTATCTCATCTACTTAGAATAATAATATAAATTTGAAAGATTACGGATTAATAACAAATTTTGTTATCTTGTTTGTTTTGAGCTGGACTCAGTTCTGCTTATGACATACTCCTGCTCTGCACTCAGGTAGGATTCACTCCAGACAATACTCTGAAACATTATGTTTCTCTCTCTCTCTGACCCCACGAATTCTGTTTAAAAGTGCAAATGTCTAACAAAAGTTTAAAGTTTTACACGTTTTTTTTTTGCTCTTCTGGAAAAGGTTGACTTAAAAAATAGAGCAGTTTTCAAGTTTTCATATTTTCATGCATAGAGAATTTGTTACTATTGCATCTTTATTTTGCAGTTTTATAAAAAGAACAAAATAATTATCAAACACATTATATATTGGTTTAGATTGAATGTTTAATCTCCCAAAAAATTTATTTGTGGAGATCCTAACTCCCAGTTCAGCAGTATTTATAGACAAAGTCTGATGGTAAATGAAGTAAATGAGATCATAGACTGAGGCTCTGATCTGATAGGATTAGGCTCCTTGTAGAATGGACCAGAAGGTTGGAGAAATAGTACATAGATTAAGGTAGGCAGTCAATGACAGTAAAATTCCCCAATGCTTCTATGAGTACTCCCAGGAGAGACCCCAGAGCATAGAACTGGAGTAACCCCTGATCACTGCTCAGATGGGAATACGGAGAACAAAAGTCAGGAAGTTCTGAGCACTGCCAGTGTACTGAGGCTGAGCCCTGAGGACAGAACCAAGTGTAAGCCCTAAGCACCACTGGGTGTGACCCATAATCATCATCTTCATCATCATCATCATCATCATCATCATCATCATCATCATCATCCCGTTGATCATTGATTTTCTCGAGCGGTTTCAATAACATCTGCATTCACCCTAGCGCTGAGATTTTAGAAGCCTCTCTTTACTCCTCCTTCCCAATGGTGCCTCATTGGAGGCTCTTTCGGGGTCAGGGAAATGAGACTCAACATTGTTACTGGTTCTAGCATATGAATACACCATGGGGAGTTTTCCAGGCACTCCCATGTGGGCAGGAAACTCTTCCGTAGCTTGCCAGGTTCTCTGAGAGGGAGAGCTAGGCTATATGATGTCACTTCGGGAAGCTTGGTCTTATAGTCTCTGGATGTTGGCTGTTGGTGGGATTACACAGTGCTGGAGGCAGTTTCTGGGTGTGACTGCCTAGCTACTGGAAAATGGGGGATCTGGGTGGAAGAGACCCAGTCCCAATCCAAGCAAGCTTGGAGATCTCAGCTCATACAGTGGGGTTCCTCTGCCAGTTCCTTCATGTGTGAGGCTCATCCGAACATGTGGAGAGTGGCTTGAGCATGGCTATGGCTGGGTTCCGGAGGTCCTTGGCCATTGGTGCTCTGCTCGGGGTGAGGAGGGAAACTCAATCCACCCCCTTCAAGGAGCCCCAGTGAGGACAGCCAGGCATGAGGGCAAGAGACTTTATGGGAGGCATCACCTTCCTCAAATTCAAAATGTACTACAAAGCAGTAGTAATTAAAACTGCATGATATTGGAATAAATACGGACCTCACAGATCAGTGGAATAGTGTTGAATATCCTGATGTAGGCCCTCAAATATATGATCACTTAATCTTTGATAAAGGAGCAAGAACTAAAAAGTGGAACAAGGAAAGCCTCTTCAACAGTGGTGCTGGGAAAACTGAGAAGCTGCTGCAAAAAACATGAATTCAGACCTCTAATACCAGGCACAAATATCAGATCAAAACGGATTAAAGACCTCAATATTTATTTATTATGGGTCATTTTAACTTCAGTTTAAATGCCCATAATAAATAACTAAATAAAAATAATGGGTAGGTGATGGTACAGGAGTTTAAACACATGCTTTCCATGTGACCAGTCTTGGTTTGACCCCCCAGCAGACCATAAGTCCACGAAGCATTGCCCAGGGAAGTCTTAGAAGCCCTAGAAGTCCCAAGCACCTCACAGTCTCAGGGCAGACTCACGTTCTCAGACCCCTTCACTGAACTGCTGGCCCCTTTGCTTGAGAACCACAGATAGGGGGCCTGACCCTTCTCATGACTTTGGGAGGCACCATGGACTTATCTCCCCTAGAGACATGCCAGGGACACACACTATAAGGGGATGTAGTGAGAAGGCACCATCTGAAAGCCATATGGTCCTCACCAGAAACCAAAGCATGCTAGACATTTGATGTTGAACTTGCCAGACTCCAGAGAGTGGGAGTAAATTAATTTCTATGATTTGAGCCACACATGGTCTGTACTTTGCTATGGTAGTCTAAGCAGATTAAGACTTGAAAGATCCTTAGAGATTATTTGCAAACTTCTTTTCTACATCAAAGAAAGCAAAATAGCCAAAGTTATGAAGTAAACTTGCAGCAAATTCTATAAAATAGCTTCATTGTAATAATAAATATTTAGGTTCTGAATTAATGAATCTTAGAGCCCTATTATAAGAGTACCAAAGATTTAAGTATATTGGGTAATTCAATCTGATGACAAAATGCTTGGGCCATACTTTGAGAAGTATTGCTTTAAATATTCCTGGTCTACTAAGAATATCTGAGTATTCCTATCTAAATGTTCATGTATAATGAGTTCTGAGAGAATAGAAAATATCCAAGCTAATTTAAATGCAGAGTCACTTTTTATTCACAGCTAAAGTGGATATTTAGAGCTTATGACTTTCTGTATATGTATATGGGCATAATATGTTCCATTTAAATGGTGAAAATTTTTCTGATGATAAAATAACATGGTATTTAAATAATTTTTTATTCTATTTTCACTTTTTGCCTTTTACTTCTTTCCTATTAAAATACACAAATATTTTTTCATGCTCATTTTATACATTTAATATGAATTTTCTATTATGGAAAAGAATCCTGGATCTAAGAAACTGAAAAAGAAACAGATGTTGGGAAATTAGTGATCTCCAAAATGTAGCCTACTTTCATTTCTCTTATAAAGAGACCCACATCGGGACCCCTGTTGTGGCTATATTCTCTCAACAGAAGTTTCATTTGAATGTGTTTCCAGTAATGAAACCTAACTGTAGAAGTTTTCAAGCTGCTGATACTCCTACACATCTATGGATTCTTTTAGACAAAGAATTTTGAAAATACCTGCCCCATCTAAAAGATTGCTGCAGGGCACCAAGGCAATAAAAATTTTTCAAGCCCTGCTCCAATCATACCACCTCTGGTGCCCAGCATGATAGCAAATACATGAGTTCCAAGAGCAAATACATGAGTTCCTTGCAAAAGAAGAAGTGTTCATATTCAAAGTTTACTATTTAATAAATCCCAGGGTTTCTCTGTATCCCCTGCAAGTGCCCTTCAAATCTTTACTTTGTAGATTCTCAACTGAGAGGAAAACTACGGGGACAACTTCACAAAGACCTGCTTGAATCAGAATCTATCAGCGCAAATTGAGTTGATTCTTCTATAAAGGTAACAGCAAGATAAAAATGAAGCAACAGGTAATCATGTTTTGTGTTAAAAAATTTTGTATTTCCAACTGAACTTGAGAACTGTGTACTTTGGTGTCCTGATTTTCCAAATTCAATTATTAACATGGATTTATTAGTGCTATAACAAGTCAAAAAGCCTAAGGTAGATGGAAAAAGTGACATATTAAACATTAAAACTTCATTTTCCCCTATCCAAAAAAGTTTTGAGTTGTGAATTGTTTAAAATATGCAACTCAAAAAAAAAATAAAATATGCAACTCTATGCAAAATAAACTTGTAGATAAACACAATTAATATTGTTCAGAGAAATATTAGAAAGGTTAAGGTGTTTGTTCTGCATGCATGCGACCTGGTTCTATGCTCTACAAGACATGATTCATCACTGCCCTCTACCACACACCCCCAGCACCACCAAGAGAAACCCTCTGAGCATCATCAAATATGACCTAATACCCCTCAAAAACCGTATATAATTTTATCAATTTAAATATATTTGGCATTGTCAGGATTTTTTTTTCATTTCTACATTTTTTTAACCTTGGGGCTTGTTTTCCTTTTCTCTTTCCTGAGATTATTTTGAGATAAACATAGTATATTTTTAAGTTTATTTAGAAAATATGAGCCCTTTTCCCCTACAGTTATAAATATAAAATGACCTGGATCCTTACTATAAAATACTGGTTAAATTTTTCTTTATAATTCACAGTGGTGTGAATAATCCTTCTAAGCAGCTACACATCTCTCTGTAGTTATATTTCAGCATAATTTTTTAAAAAAATTTTGGGCCACACCCAGCTGCCTTCAGGACATACTACTGATTCTGTACTCAGGAATCACTAATGATGGGGCTTGGGAGACTTTATATGGTGCTGGGGACCAAACCTGTTTTGGCCACTATCACAGTGGCACTTTGACATCATTTTTTCCCTAAAACACTTCTTGATGAATCAATATTTTTGCAACATGTTAACTGGGACCAGGAAGGAAAAAGATGTAAGAATATACAATCTCATAAATGTGAAGAATGCTTTTTCAATTAAACAAAATTTATCACATTTATATAATTTTTAATTTATCTATTAAAAGTTGTATAGAAATAAAGAGATGGGAATTCAAGCATTATATTCTATACAAAGGCTGCAATATTATCCTCTGTTTTGTTTTACAAATGTTTAGTAGATGCTAGGCAAGCAAGCTAATTTATTTATTATATTGTAAAGTGTTTTAGAGCACTGAGCATACTAACAAATTTATGAGCTTCCAATGGGAAGAGAACGCAGCCAAACACATTTGATAGCAAGACTCTGCAATTCTCCATTTGGTGCCCTCAACCCCTTCCCTCCTAAATGCTTTCTAGAAAAATAACTCATTCTGTACAGCTGAGAAAGGCTGTTCTGGATTGAACTTCAAAGTGTGATCCGCCAAAGAAAATGCTTTAACAGCTTCTCAGAACTGCAGATAGTGTTTTGAAATCAAACCTAATTGATTTCAAATTCATTTCTTAATTATGTAGCTTACCTGTTGAATTATTCAATGACAATTTTTGAATCTCTAGATACATTTGTGTAAATCGTTTGTGCACAGTCAGTTAGCACTTATGGAGCACTTACTGAATCCTGTAATCGACTTGGAGTATATTAGTTAGTATAAGAATAAGTCAGAGAAAATTCTATCAAAAGTAATTGGCTGCAAAATTTTTCTGAGTTCCAGGAAATACTTTTCTGTAATTGTTATCAATACATATATTTTTCTTCATTTTAAGCTTGCTTAATGCTGAGGTCATTTCTCAGTTTTCTTTTCATGTAATTTAACAATTGAGTCTAATCAATTTTATTATAATTAATTGAATACAATATTTTACTATGTCTATGGCTAGTCCTTTCCATCTACTTTAAACATTACATAAAAAATTTAATGCATTTCATTCTTTCATCTACAGTAATTGCAACTTAAAAGCAAATTGTAATTAGATATAATAACTATTGAATCCATCATCAGTAACTTTATAGAGTAAAAGGTAGGTACAGGTCTTGCAGGTAATATCATAAGAGAGAAGTAGGTCAAAAGTACCTGCTTGCAAAAAACAAAAAAAGAACATAGTTCTTTAAACAAATGTACTCAGTAACTGAAGTTTTAAATTATCTTTCACATTAGGATGACTTTAATACTATCATCAAGTACGTTGATTTTACTTGTATACTGTTTTTTTATTATTGAATCTTCATGAGATAGTTACAAAGTTTTATGTTTGAGATTCAGTCATACAATGATCAAACACCTATCTCTCCACCAGTGCGTGTTTTCCACCAATGTCCCCAGTATGGCCCCTAATTCTCCCATCCCAGCCCTCCCCATGCCTCCATGGCAGACAATTTCCCCATACTCTCTCTCTACTTTGGAGCATTATGGTTTTCATTATAGATACTGAGAAGCTATCACATTTGGTCCTTTATCTACTCTCAGCACACATCCCCATCCTGAACTGTCCCTCCAACCGTCATTGACTTAGTGATCCTGTCTCTATTCCAGCTGCCTTCTCCCCCAGCTCATGAGGTAGCTTCAAACTATGGACCAATATTCCTGGCCCTTGTGTCTACTGTCCTTGGGTATCAGTCTCATATTATGCTCCTGCTCCTGCCGCTGCTGCAGCCCCCCCTCCTCATGGGCCCTGGGCCCCGATACCCATGCGCTCCACACCATGGAGGTTCTGGGGAACCTGTGCAAGAAAGTCAAGCTGGGCAACAACGCACAGAACTGGTTTCAGTTTGGGCTTTAATGCAGCCTTGTAAATAATTTCCCTGGGTGAGTCAAAGGAAAGGCAAAGCTGCAGTCACTCATTTTTTACCGAGTTGGTCTTTACCAAGATTCCCACCCCGAGCCCTTTCAGCCTCTCAGACTGGCAGTAGAACTCCTCCTTGGGTGAGAAGAAGGGACACAAGATGCAAGGCAAATTAGGATGCTGGGAGAAGCATTACAGGCTCCCCACCTCTTTGATTCCAGCTTTGCTACCTGGTAGCTGTGTGTATGCTCGGCTTCTTTGCTGAGTTCAGGGTGTGATAATACTGTGTAACTTCTCCCAGTTGTCCTGAGAAGTTGAGAAGGTAATAAATTGCAAAGTCATTAGCTTTGTAATGAGCCAGACTTCCCATTTTCCAGTAGCTAGGTGGTCACGCCCAGGGGCTGCCACCAGCACCATGTAATCCCACCAACGGCCAACATCCAGAGACTTAAAACCAAGCTCCCGGAAGAGAGCCACGCAGAGAGTCACACCTGGCTGTCTTCACTGGGGCCCCTTGGAGGGGGTGGGCTTCAGCCTCCCTCCCTGCCCTGAGCAGAGCTCCCCTGGCAGAAGACCTCTGGAGCCTAGCCACAGCCATGCTCAAGGCCCCTCTCCACACGCTTCTTCCCAGTACTACTTGAAGCACCCCTGAGTGGCACTGAGCCCCCTGCCAGGTATGACTCAAAAAACAAAGGCCAAAGCAAAACAAAAGAAATGATACATGTTGTTGATGGATAATTTCATTTACTCTATCTCTTTCAGTTTCTTGTTTTTATTCCATTTGCCTAATATGTCCACATTCTTTGTAGAGACCTGTGCCACCCACGAAGGAAAGGGAAAGAAGGGGGGGGTCTCTGCCTGCCTTCCACTTGCTAATGGCTGAGTTGGGGGTGTTTGTGGCATTTGCCACATGATGAATATGGCCTCAACGGCCACAACGAGAGGTGCGAGATGCAAGAGTTTTGGCAACCCAGAGGAGAGAGTGTAGCCTCGGTGTCTTGGAAAGGCTGAAGGAAGGAGAGATGCTCAGGTTTTCGAGGCAGAGGGTCACTGTTTGAGGAAAGGCTGGGAATCAGAACTGAGGGAGTTTTTTCACTCCAGAAACAATAAAGGCCCTGTTTGACCACTTTGGAGAGTTTTGGTTCAGGAGTGAAGATAAGATTAGGCAGGACAGGTAGAGGTTATGCGCTTGTTCATTTATGTACACTGTTAGCACTGTTTTTTTTTTTTTAAAAAAAGGATGGATTTGGAGTGATGGCACAGTGGGTAGGGCATTTTCTTTGCAGGCAGCCAACTCAGGTTCCATTCCTCCATCCCTCTCGAAAAACCTGACAAGTTGCCAAGGGTAGCCCACCTGCACTGCAGAGCCTGGCAAGCTACCGTGGTGTGTTCGATATGCCAAATACAGTAACAAGTCTCACAATTGAGACGTTACTGATGCCCACTTGAGTAAATCAAGGCGCAACTGGATGACAGACAGTGCTATGGTGATACAGTGCTATATTGCACAAATGAGTGCCCTCTATGTGTGTGGCTGTGTCTCTCTCTCTCCCTCTCTCTCTCTTTCTCTCTCTCTCTTTGACACATTTCATTCAGCATGATACTCTCCATGACACTCTTATAAGCAAATTTCATAACTTCATCTTTCCAAATAGTTGCATAGTATTCCACTGTGTAGATGTACCGAAGTTTGTTTAAACAGTCATGGTCTGTTCTCGGGCACTTGGATAGTTCTCAGACTCTGGCTTTTGTGAACAGTGCTACAATGAACATACATGTGCAGATGTACTTTTTACTGTGCTTTTTGGCACCCTCACGATATATTCCCAGAATTGGTATTGTGGTGTCATAAGGAAGCTCAATTTCTAGTTGTTTCAGAAATTACCATATTGTTTTCCAAAAAGGTTGAACCAGATGGCATTCCCTTCAACAGTGAAAGAGCATCAGTTTCTTTCCACATCATCACCAGCACTGGATCTTCTTATTTATATGTGGCAGTCTCTGTGGTATGAGCTGATATCGTTTTTTTTAATCATTTTTAATTAACTTATTTTTAAATTAGTGAATCACCAAGAGGTTACAGTTACAGATTTATACATGTCCATGCTCGAGTTTCCCTCATACAATGTTCGAGAACCCATCCCTTCACCAGTGCCCATTCTCCACCCTCCCCCCCAATCCCATCTCTTCCCACCCCACCCTGCCTCTGTGGCAGGATATTCCCTTTTGTTCTCTCTCTCTAATTAGGTGTTGTGGTTTGCAATAGGGGTGTTGAGTGGCCATTGTGTTAAGTCTCTAGTCTATATTCAGCACGCATCACCCTTCCCCCGCGTGGCCTCCAGCCGCAGTTTTACTTGGTGTTCCCTTCTCTATCTGAGCTGCCCTCTCCCAAGAATGTGAGGCCAGCTTTGAAGCCATGGAGTCAAACTCCTGGTACTTATTTCTACTATTTTTGGGTGTTAGTCTCCTACTCTATTATTCTATATTCCACAGATGAGTGCAATCTTTCTATGTCTGTCTCTCTTTCTGACTGACTCATTTCACTTAGCATAAGATTTCCATGTTGATTCATTTATATGCAAAGTTCATGACCTCATTTTTTCTAACAGCTGCATAGTATTCCATTGTATAGATGTATCAAAGTTTCTTCAACCAGTGATCTGTTCTAGGGCACTCGGGTTTTTTCCAGATTCTGGCTATTGTAAATAGTGCTGCGATGAACATATAAGTGCAAATGTCATTTCAACTATATTTTTTTGCTTCTCTGGGATATATTCCCAGCAGTGGTATTGCTGGATCAAATGGAAGCTCAATTTCTAATTTTTTGAGAATCGTCCATATTGTTTTCCAAAAGGACTGAACCAGTCGGCATTCCCACCTTTTCCTATCTGGATCCCTTTAATCTCTTATTCTAGTCTAACAGCTATCGCAAGTAATTCCAGTACTATATTGAAGAGAAGTGGTGAGAGTGGGCATCCTTGTCTTGTGCCTGATCTTAGAGAAAAGGCCCTTAGTTTTTCCCCATTGAGGATAATGCTTGCCGTAGGCTTGTGGTAGATGGCTTTGACTATCTTTAGGAAAGTTCCTCCAAAACCCATTTTGGTGAGGGTTTACATCATGAACAGATGTTGGATCTTGTCAAATGCTTTCTCTGCATCTACTGACATGATCATACTGTTTTTGTCTTTACTCTTATTGTTATGATGGCTTATGTTGATTGATTTCCAAATGTTAAACCATCCTTGCACCCCCGGGATTAATCCCACTTTGTCATGGTGTATGATCTTTTTGATGAGTTGTTGGATCCAATTTGCTAATATTTTGTTAAAGATCTTCGCATCGGTGTTCATCACAGATATTGGTCTATAATTTTCTTTCTTATGGTGTCTTTATTTGCTTTTGGTATTAGGGAGATGTGTGCTTCATAGAAACTGTTTTTGAGAGTTCCCGTTTATTCAATTTCCTGGAAAAGCTTGAGGAGATCTGGCAACAGGTCTTTTTTAAATGTTTGGAAGAATTTGCCAGTGAATCCATCTGGACTTGGGCTTTTGTTTTTTGGGAGATTTTTGATTACAGTTTCAATTTCCTTAAATGGGTCTATTCAGGTATTCCAAGTTTTCTTTGTTCAGTCTTGGGAGACAGTAGGAATCAAGGAATTCATCCATTTCTTTTAGGTTCTCTTGTTTAGTGGCATACAGGCATTCGAAGTAGTCTCTGACAATCTTTTGAATTTCATTGGTTTCTGTTGTGATGTCCCCCTTTTCATTCCTGATTCGGTTTATTAGTGTTCTCTCTCTCTTTTTTTTATGAGTATTGCTAGTCATGTGCAGTCTTGTTTATTTTCTCAAAGCACCAGCTCTTGGTTACATTGACCTTTCAGATTGTTTTCTGGGATTCCATGTCATTAATTTCTGCTCTAATTTTTATTATTTCTTTCCTTCGGCCTGGTTTGGGTTTCTTTTTCTGGTCCTTTTCTAAGGCCTTGAGCTGTGAAGCCAAGCTATCAATGTAGGCCCTTTCTTCCTTCCTAAGGACTGCTTGGAGAGCTATAAATTTTCCCCTTAACACAGCTTTAGCTGAGTCCCATAGTGTTTGATAGCTTGTGTGTTCATTCTCATTTGATTCGAGGTATCTCTTGATTTCTTCCTTGATTTCCTTCCTGAACCACTTATTGTTCAACACTGAGCTGTTTAATTTCCAGGCGTTTGTTTTGGTTCTTTGCGTCTGTGTGTGATTCGATTCTATCTTCAGCGCATCGTGATCTGAGAAGATAGTTGATAAAATTTCTATTTTTCTGATTTTATTGAGGTATGTTTTGTTGCCCAGTACATGGTCTATTTTGGAAAATGTTCCATGTGTACTGGAAAAGAATGTATATCCTTTCTTTCTGGGGTGTAAAGCCCTGTATAGGTCTATTAGACCTCTCTCTTCTATTTATTCTTTCAGAGTCCGTGTTTCCTTGCTGAGTTTTGTTCTTGTCAATCTATCCAGAGGTGATAAGGCAGTGTTGAAGTCTCTGACTACTATTGTGCTGTTAGCGATGTCCTCTTTAAAGTCTGTTAGGAGTTGTTTTAAGTACTTAACTGGTCTCTCATTAGATGCATATACATTTAAGAGTGTGATTTCTTCCTGTTGCACATATCCCTTGATAAATAGGAAGTGACCTTCATTGTCCCTCCTAATCTTTTTCAACCTGAAATCTATGTTGTGGATACTAGTATTGCCTCCCCAGCTTTTTTTTTTTAATTTAAATTTTATTGGATCACCTTGTGGAGGGTTACATAGTTCTCAGGATTATGTCAGTTATACAATACTCAAACACCCTTCCCTTCACTAGTGCCCATATTCCATCACCAACCATCCCATTATACCTCCCGCCCCCTACCACCCCCCAGTCCCCGCCCTTGTAAGTGATAAGTTTCACTTTGTTTACGCTTTATCTTGGTTACATTCCATGTTTCAACACATAACTCACTATTGTTGCTAGGGTTTCCCCCCAAAAAAGAAAAGACAGTCCTACTGTCAAGGAAGCATTTGATATCTCTCCATTACTGAGAATGTAGAGATATTAAGTCCCGCTGTTTGTTACATAGCTTTTCTATTTTTCCCCCCTCGTCCCGTGCCACTGAGTTCACACCTGTTTAGTAATCACCACGCTGCCTGACGAAAGGAAAAGAACCAAAAAAGATGGTTATTTCCCGTCATCAGCCGGCATGGGGCTCTGGCTTAGTTGATAGTCTGGTAGAATGTCTGCAAGCAGTTTCTGGAACCAAAAGTAATACACAAAAGTAATCGGCCCCGGCTCGAGATTCCACCAGCGTCCCGCTGTTCCAAGTACATAATAATTTATTCCCTTGTATCCCATTCCCACGCCTCCAGGTCCGTGTCAGCTTAATGGACATCATACTATGGTTAACACCACGCCGCGTTTTTTCCCGAGAAAGAAGGATATTTCTTCTCAGCCGGCGTGGGGATATGGCTTAGTTTAGTCTACAGAGATGGCTACCACTTTGATTGCCTTCAATATTTCAGCAAAAGACTTACTATTCTTGTTAGGATTTCCCACCAAAGTCCGACCCGTTAAAAGGGAACCATTTCATATTGGTGATGATTAAATGACATTAGGTCGCGCGGCCATGGCAGCGGTCTCGCGGCTTTGAATTTCTGTATAAAGTCCAGGGAAAGAACAGCCAGAAATTACACATCATGACAAACTTTAACCCTATTATGGTTCCCCCAAAGTCCAACCCGTTACAAAGGACCCATTTTATATTGCTGATGATTAGATGACATTAGGTCGCGCGGCCGCGACACTGGCTGCGCGGTTTTGGGTTTCTATATAAAGTCCAGGGAAAATTCTGCTTAAAATTCTATTGCTACAATCTTTTACCCTTCAACAAAAAACTCAGTACTATTGTTTGGAGTTTCCACCCACGGTAGGCCCTGCTAAGAAGGAACATTTACACGTTGCTGACAATCAAGAGATATTAGGTTTTGGATTTCTATATGAAGGCCAGGGAAAATTCTTTTGGTAATTACATCACTCGCTGGCGGCGCCTGAGCCAGCAGCTCCGAGCACACAGTTTGGAGGCATTTTGGGGGTGCTGCTCGTGTCCAAAGTAGTTCAGTTGCCTCCGGGGTCGATCTCGCCGTGCGGCAGAAAGGAGCAGCAGAAAGGAGAGTACCCACATGGCTCTGTACTTAAATACCAGCGCAGGGCGGCTCCGGAAGTCCCGCCCCATCGGCTTTCCCGGGCTTCCTGCATAGTCTAAAAACTGGCTGTTGTCTCGCTTCGTTCAAAAAGAAAGAGTTGAGAGAGAAAAGACCATACCCCACTGGCGGCGCCTAGGCCAGCAGCTCCGAGCACACAGTTTGGAGGCATTTTGGGGGCACTGCTCATGTCCAAAGTAGTTCAGTTGCCTCCAGGGTCGATCTCCGGGGCGGCAGAAAGGAGCGGCAGAAAGCTCCCCAGCTTTTTGAGGGAGTTGTTTGATTGCAGGATTGTTTTCCACCCTTTGACTTTGAGTCTGTGTTTGCTCTGACTGTTCAGGTGTGTCTCTTGCAGGCAGCAGAATATTGGGTTTAGTTCTGAATCCAATTTGACACTCTATGTCTCTTAATTGGTGCATTCAGGCCATTGACATTGAGAGAGATTATTGTCATGGGGTTTTTTGTCATCTTTCTGTGGGGTTTGTTGTTCTTGTGGGGTTCTTCCTTGACTTACAACAGCCCCATTAGTTCTTCTTTTAAGTTTGGTTTTAAGTCTATGAAGTTCCTGAGCTGTTGTTTATCTGAGAGATAGTGTATGGTTCCTTCGAGTTTGAGTTAGAGTTTAGCTGGATAAAGTATTCTTGGTGAGGCATTCATTTCATTGAGTTTTTTCACTATGTCCCACCATTGTCCATGGGCTCGGAGGGTTTCCTCTGATAGGTCTGCTGTAATTCTGAGGGGTGCTCCTTTGTATGTGATTTCCTTCTTTGACCTTGCTGCTTGCAGAATTGTGTCTCTATCCATAGCATCCATCATTCTCACTATGATATGCCTTGGAGTCTTTTTATTCGGGTCCCTTTTTGCTGGTACTCTTTGGACTCCTTGGATCTGGATGCCTGCCTTCTCCAGCTCTGAGAATTTCTTAGCAATGATGTCCTTCACTGTGGTTTTTTTTCCACTGGAATTACTTCCCTGTGCTTCTGGTACTCCAATGATTCTTATGTTGTTCCTCTTGAAGTCATCCCCAAGGACTCTGATTCGCTCTATAGCCATTTTGAAATATTTTGCCATTTTTTGTTGTTGTGTGTAAGCTTTCTGCAGCTCATCTTCAAGCTACTGATTCTGTCTTCGGCTGTAGTCATTCTACTGTTGAGGGTACCTACTGAGATTTTTAATTCATCTACCAAATCCTTTATTTGTGTAACTTCTGTTCATAGCTTTGTGACATCTGTTTGTAGCTTTGAAATTTCTGATCTCATTTCTTCCTGCGTTTTCTTGTTTGACCATTCCAAAGCATTATTCGTATCCTTCCTTAATTTATTGGATGTTGTTCCATAGTTGCTTTGAGTACAAAGCAAATCTTTAAGATTTCTTCTCTGAATTCTTTTTCTGAGAGATTATGTATGTCGGTAGACCATGTGAAGATTTCTTGAATCTTTTCTTCATCTTCTCTTCATGGAGGGGATTTTCGCTGTTTCTTCATATTGTAATGGAAGCCTGGAGTTGTAGCCTTCTAGTTCTAGTTGTCTATCCCTATTCCCTCTTTCTGAAGGTGGGATTCTGTTTGTGTTAATTGATGATGGTGGCTTTTTTTCAATTCCACAATGCCTCCTTACTCTCAGGCGCTCCTCTTGGTTTATATATGGCCTCTAGTGATGACTTAAAGCTATGCTGTCTACGAGGAGTTTGTGCAGATTCTATTGTTCACTGACAGCTTTTGTGAAGTTCAAGTCAGCTAAAGGACTATTTGGCAAAAAATGATTTAGATGGCCAGGGTGATTTTCGAAGAAATAGGTTATAGAATGTATAATGTAAGAAAAATTACAACTGCGGCCACTCGCTCCGGCAAGTGGCCACGCCCCTTTTGAGGCCATGCCCCCTGAAATACAGGCCACATCCCCAGTAATCTCTTGGGGCACAGGGCAGGGTAAGCAGCGTCCTCCTTGGTAGTACCTGATTGGAAATTTGGGCATTACAGAGGAGCAGAGAGGCGCGCCCATGCAGCGCAGGAAGTTTAGGGGGTTCCAGGGGAGCACCTGCTGCCTGGGAACTGGTGGGAGAGTCGAGATGATATCTTATTGTTGTTTTGGTTTGCATCTCCCTGATGATTAGAGATGTAGAGCATTTTTTCATGTGCCTTTTGGCCACTTGTATTTCTTTTATGAAGAAACTTCTATTCATATCTTCTCATTTTTGATGGAGTTGGAGGGTTTTTTCCATGTACAATTCTACTAGTATCTTTTATGTCTTGGATACTAGAGTATTGGGTAACTATTCTTTCAGTTCCATGGGCTATCTCTGTATTTTGTCACTGTTTCTTTAGAGATGCAGAAGCTTCTTAGTTTAATTTAATCCCTTTTGTTTATGTTTGTTTTTACTTGCTTGGTCAGTGGTGTTTCATCCTTAACGTGCTTTTAGCTTCAATGTCATGAAGGTTTCTGCCTATATTTTTCTCCTTGTATCTTATGAATTCAGGTATGATAAACTGGCCAGCTATCTCAAAAAAAGAAATGAACTCCGATCTCTGTCTAACGCCAGCCACAAAAATCAGATCAAAGTGGATCATCAAGTAAAATTCTAAGGTAAATTTCAGAAAGACTCCATCTTGAATACAAAGGCTTTTAGTTTCACTTTTCAGGTTTAGATTTGCTTACAGGTGTCACCTTCAGTCAAAGATTCAGTCAAAGATTTTTGCCCACTGGGATGTAAGTTAGATAACATGGAAACAGTTCCACAGGGAGATTGATATCTCAAACCACAGGACATATAAATTGAATAGCCTCTTCGGAACCCTGTATTTGCTTTAACTTTCTGTTTTTGCTGTCTTGAAATTTTTCATTTGGGAAGAAAGAGATCTATTGAAACATACTTCAGAATTCAGGGTCTCCCTCTCACATTATGTCACTTCCCAGCTTTCTCAATGACCATATGTCATGTAGGGACAAATAAGCATCTATCACATGCAAGGCAATTGACTGACCCTCTGTTTTATGTCTCCAGCCCTCAAATTTTTCATGTTATTTTTTGTATTTTTAGCCAATTGTGGGAATGCTAGCTCACACTGTATGCCTATTTTATATTTTACTATACTTAGATGAAGGAACCAGCAGAGGAACCCAGGTGTGTGGGACCTGGGGCCGAGATCTCCAAGGCTACTCGGATACAGGACTGGGCCTCTTTCACCCAGATTCCCCATTTTCCAGTAGCTAGGCAGTCACACCCAGAAACTGCCATCAGCGCTGTGTAATCCCATCAAGAGCAAACATCCAAAGACTATGAAACTAAGCTCCCACATTGAGGCCGCATGACATCTGATAGCCTAATTCTCTCTCTTGGAGAGCCTGACAAGCTCCCTGTGGCATATTCATATGCCAAATACAGTAACAATGATGGGTCTCATTCCCCTGACCCTGAAAAGCCTCTAATATGGCACCATTGGGAAGGATGAGTAAAGAGAGGCTGCTAAAATCTCAGGGCTAGGATGAATGGAGACGTTACTAGGCCCACTCGAGCAAATTGTTGATCAACGGGATGACAGTGATACAGTGATAGTTGTAATCAAGGCTTACTGCTGACTTTGGACTCAAGGATCACTTCTGGTGGCACTTGGAGGACCATATACAGCACTGGCCATCAAACCCAGGTGGACTGTATGCAAGGCAAGCCAATAACCACTCGCACTATCTCTACAGGCCTTAAATTCCTAACATTCTTATTGTGAACTCATTTAATTCAAGTAAAGTCCAGTACACAAGAAAACATGAATGTAAACAGTAGACATATACTAAGCACAGATATTATCATGCCAGACAGCATGGTGAACAGCGTGCATATCAAACAGTAGTCTGGCGGCATGGCATTCATATCTGGGCTAGTTCTTGGCACTACAAAGACTCAAGGGGCCAGCTGGTACAGAGCTCGTACCAGCTGGTCCTTGGAACTAGACTGGTACCAACAAGACTCGCATGGAGGCTGCAGCAGCCACAGTGGTGGCTGGAATAGACCAACAGTTTTGCAAAGCATTCCCACAGATCATTCTTGATGCAACTGAACAAATACTAGCTCCAGTATAGGAGCTGAAACAGGAAATGCCTGTGCTCAGGCAGTAAACATTGTCAATAAATTATAACAAAATGAAAGTACACACATGCACATTGCAATAACGCATATCAGGGAGTTACAAGAATCCTTCAAAAGATTTAGACTTTTTTTTGGCTGTGAAAACTGCCATAACACTGGAAAGCAAATATCTATAGTCATAGAAACAGAAATTGAATTTAAAAATTGCCACATTGAGTGGGAAAGAACATGATTTTCATATGAAGCTTCAAATGAACCAATTATTTACAAGGCTGACTTTTTTAAAATTCATTTTTCTTGCAATTTAAGATAGCAGGAGAAAGCATAAATAGAAAAATTGAATTACAAACAAATCATGAAGACACTTTTTTTAGTGTAACTTCCAGAAATTACAGGAAATGTTAAAGACACATTAAATGCCATTTTACTCATTTGCATTTAAAATTAAATTTAGACTTACTTGAAATTGATTCTTAAGAAGAGTTAAACATTTTTTGAAACCTTTGTCAGGAATCATCAGCTTTAAATATGCTCACGTTTTTATTCTGAAATATGTATTAAAAAAGTATTCCAATTCTATTAAGTTCTAAAAGTAAAATAATTTTCAAAAATAAAAATATTAAAATTATTTGCTAGTGACATTGCTTTTATTTTTATATTTTAGGTACGAAGTTGGTAAAGGAATAAGTTTAATGATTAAGTTTTAAAAAAGGTCATAACAGAAATAAAGACATGTTAGAACTTATTATCAATATATCACATACAGTGAAGTAATAATTATTCTATATATCATTATAAACAATGTTATAAAACCAAACTAATATTTTTATGTAATATTTATGTTGTACTTTCATTTTGTGTTTTGGTTTTGGGCCACACCTGACTGTACTCAAAGCTTACTCATAGCTCTGATCATGACCAAATGGGGTGTCAGGAATGAAATTTGGGTCAACTGAATCAAGGCAATGCTCTTCCTTACCTTCAATGCTATTCCTCTAGTCTCTATTTTACCTTATGCATTTCTACTTTATCTATTGCATTTTATTAACAACATTTTGTTTTGTTTTGTTTTTCCACTTTTGAGCTGCACTTGGAGGAACTTAGGGGATTACTCTTGGTTCTGTACTCAATGGTAAGTCCTGTTGGTACTTATGGGACCACCAATTTGCTCGAGGGGGCCCAGTAACATCTCCGTTCATCCTAGCCCTGAGTTTTAGCAGCCTCTCTTTACTTATCCTTCCCAATGGTGCCACATTAGAGGCTCTTCAGGGTCAGGGGAATGAGACCCATCACTGTATTTGGCATATGAATACGCCACGGGGAGCTTGCCAGGCTCTTCCCTGTGTGGGCAATAAACTCTTCGTAGCTAGCCTAGTTCTCCAAGAGGGAGAACTAGGCTATCAGATGTCTTTTAGCCTCATGTGGGAGCTTGCTTTCATCGTCTCTGAATGTTGGCTGTTGATGGGATTACTCGGGGCCAGAGGCAGGTTCTGGGTGTAATTGCCTAGCTACTGGAAAATGGGGAATCTGGGTGGAAGAGGCCCAGTCCTGATCCAAGCAGCCTTGGAGATCTCGGCCCCAGGTCCCACACACCTGGGTTCCTCTGCCAGTTCATCTAAGTATAATAAAATATAAAATATAAAATTTACATACCATGTGAGCCAGCATTTCCATATTTGGCTAAAAATACAAAAAAATACGAAAAATTTGAGGGCTGGAGACATAAAACAAAGTGTTATTCAGTTGCCTTGCATGTGATAGATGCCTATTTGTCCCTACATGACATATGGTCATTGGGAAAGCTGGGAAATGACATAATGTGAGAGGGAGACTGGAATTTAAATGGGATCGTCACATGCAGATCAAGAATCTTAATCCCTATACAGTCTCTCTGTAGCACAACAGAATATTTTAAAACCAAACCTTTTTACTTTATTGTAGTTGAAAATTTTGTGTCTGTTTTTTGAATAAGGCACTGAAATCCCTTTTTCACTAGCAAAACAAAGGTTGCTGAATTCTCTATGTAGATATCTCAATTCATTTCTGCCTATCATTAGTTATTTCACTAAAACCTTTTTAAAATGTTGGAGTTTTTAATTGGGTGGTTTCCACAAAAGCAATGCTCAAAATCAAAGTTAATTATGTAATAATGTCTTTAATAGTTTCAAAATTTAATTCTTCATGAGTATAAGTGGGAGGATTATTAATTGCAACTTCCACCATTCTATGAATGTGACTCCATAGAGATCAGAAACAAATTACAGGGCCTAGACAATTGCTCTGCATGCGCCTGAGACTGTGGCACTCTAAAGCTCAGTTCAAATACACAGCATTGCAATATGGCCCTGAGTACTGCCTAGTCTGTTCCCAAAACTAATATATACCGGCATCATGAATGTTGTAATACACCCTATATCTTGCAAAATAATCTTGGCTCTCTTCTTGGAAAGTTGTTGTACACATATGAATTTCAGTAGACACTCAGTGTTTTATAGAGTCTATTCCAGCCAGAATCTTCACAAGTATTTGTCCATGGTCCCTTTTTAAAACTGTAAGACAAGAAATTCTCTATTTCTTTTCATGCCCTATACACTTTTTGGGAAACATACACAAGAACAATAATTCCTTTAGGTTCTTAACTAATAGAAAGATTTAAAAGGTCCAAATTATACAGAATTTTAGAATTTAAGGGTTTTTGTAATTGGCAAATGTTGAAAATCATTTATGCAATTGTGAAATTCTAGCCGCTAGATTATGTGAAAATAGATTATCTTTTTTATCACAAACATTTGACACTCAAGAATGATACACAGGGGGGCCGGAGTGAAAGTCCAGAGGGGAGGGTGTTTGCCTTGCACGTAGCCTACCCGGGTTCTAATCCCAGCATACCATTTGGTCCCCTGAGCACCACGGGAGTAATTCCTGAGTGCAGAGCCAGGATTAACCCCTGAGCATATGGGGTGTGACCCAAAAAGCTAAAGAAAAAAAAAAAAGAATGATACACAGGAGATCTTACAACTCGGATATTTATTTTTCTTTAAAAGATACATATTGAGTGAAGAATTTGGGCCACTCTGGCAGACACCGCCAGCTGGAGATTGTTTTGGACCCCAGACCGGGCCAACAACACCAGGGGGCCAGACGGAGAAGGTACAGCTGGCATGCTTTCTCCTGTGGAGCCCCGGCGACACTGAATTTCTACTAACATGGCTCCGGTTTGCAGGAATGGGACACCTCCAAACCACGGGGGGGCACGGGAGTGGGGCAGCACCAGCCCAGCTCCTGATTCACCCCGGCCTCCGGAAGTCACACCCTCGACCCGCCCTCGGCACCATCTTGCCATAATCAGCAGTGAAGAATTTGGGCCGCTCTGGCGAGCACCACCGGCTGGAGATTGCTCTCGACCCCAGACCAGGCCAACAATACTGGGGGCAAGATGGAGAAGGTACAGCTGGCACGCCTTCTCCAGATGGAGCCCTGGCGACACTGAGCTTCTACAAACACGGCTCCGGTATGCGGGAATGGGACACCTCCAAACCACGCAGTCACTTCGGCCACACAACCTTTCCTGATATACAAAATATATACTGAGGAATGGCTCCGCCACCCCTAAGCGTCCATTATCCCAGAGGCACGGAGACCAATCACAGAACACAGGGACTGCTAGCAGTTATAATCCTTTTGGTACCGGCAGCTTCTTGCAGAATGTCTCTAGATTGAGAACTAAGCTGAAGCCTCATGCCTGTCCTAAAGGGGAAAGGTTTTTCTCCCTCGCCTTTTCCGTGCTGGGGGAGAAGGGTTGGCAACCACCATATTATGAGGACCACAGATGAGAGTTACAAGCCTGCAATGATCCAATTTCTGGAAGAAATTTCCCTTGACTTAGTTGCTAAAATATAGAAATCCAAAACACGACCTCATATCTCTCCACAGCAGGTCTATCTCTAGTGGGGAACTCCTAATAATAATAGTGAGTTTTTGTTTAAATATTGAATGTAACCAAAAGTAAAGAGAAAGTAAAGTGAGATTTATCAGTTACACAGGTGGAGAAGGGAGGGATGGGAGGTATACTGGGTTTTATTTTTTTGGTGGTGGAATATGTGTTTCAGCATTATATAACTGAGACTTACACCTGAAAGCATTGTAATTTTCCACATGGTGATTCAATAATAATAAAAATTTTAAAAATAATAAAAATAAAAATAATAAAAATAAAATAATAAAAAATTAAAAAATAATAATAAAAAAGATACATATCAAAAACATAACCTTTTATCCAAAGGTTAGATACATAAATCATCTCCTATAAATCATTTAATCCATTAATTAATTATATGATCTGTAAATCATTATTATATTCATAGTTGTATCATTTTTAAATAGTTATAAAGATTTTTAAAGATCATAGAATCATACAATTCTTAAAACAAAATCAACTGTATTCATCATTTTCACTGGTTGTAAACAGGTAATTCATTCAGTAGCAGAATTTCTAAAGTAGACAAATTTTCCAGTACCAGTGTGGGAAAAGTGTCCTCCTAAGAATTAAGATAGCAAAGTATGCAATCATGGGTATAGTTTTGTTAGCTCATGTTTCCATCAAGTGAGGTGAAACACTATACTGTAAAGCATCTTACTCCTATATAGTGTAAAATTTAAAACTTCAAGAACTCCTACCTGTTATTTGAAAAATTAAATTAAAACATTACAGCACAAGAAATTAAAACAGTTGAGTAAAGTTTGGACAAAATTAGGAAAAGATACAAAACCTAATATAGGGCCAGAGTCATAGTATAGCAGGTAGAATGCATGCCTCACGTGACAGACCAAGATTTGACCTGTGGCACCACATACACATACAAAAAAAAAAAAAAAAAAAAAGCAGACCCCAAACCCTGCTCAGAGTGATTCCTGGCATAGAACCAAAGTAAAGATATGCAGACTTAGATTCCAGCCCCAAAAGGGATCTCTAGCAGAAAATATAAGAAGAATAATTGTGATATTAGACTACCAAATGCAATTTTATCCTTTCCCCCAGGAATTTAGGGTGAATTAGTAAAAAGCTGCAAAGGACAAGAAATTCAGTAAACAGGGGGGCAGGGCACTTGGGGGCTTGGTGGCCAGAGGCTAAGGGCGGGCCAAGCCCAGGCCCTAAGGCAAAGGGGGACAGAAAAGAAAAAAAAATGCTGAAAACAGGATAGGAATCATTATCCCCATAAATATATATAATAACATACATGTGCATAAGAAAGAAACAGTATTTGGAGCTGGAAAGATAGTACAGTGGGCAGAGCGCTTGCGTTGCACACCATTGTACCCTATTTGATCCCCAGCACGCATGTGTCTCCCAAGCCTACCTGAAGTGAGTCCAGAGTGCAGAGCACAGTTGGTTTTATCCCAACTCTACTCCCCTTCGCATGTACTGCCCCACCAACACTCATAAATAAACAATATTATTATAATACTCCACTCTGCTCATTTAACAGAAGTGAGATATGTTTGCTCTGAGAGGAAAAGGCAAGCGATATCAAAAAAGTGGTGAGAAGAGTGATACAAGGAAAAAAAAGTTGACCTCAGTTCAAAATCTAACATTAAATTTTGAAAAACAGAAATATAAAAGACAGGAGCTGGAGCAATAGCACAGCGGGTAGGGTATTTGCCTTGCATGTGGCTGACCCAAGTTCGATTCCCAGCATCTCATATGGCCCCCTGTGCAGCGCCAGGGGTAATTCCTAACTGTAGAGCCAGGAGTAACCCCTTTGCATTGCTGGGTGTGACCCAAAAAGCAAATATATATATATTTGGAAACATATATATATGGAAACATATATATGTATATATATCATATATCCTATTAATAGCTATGTCAAAAATAGCTTAGCTTCAATAGGTATTTTATAAAGTATCAAAAATAATAATATGAAAAATTAAGGATATCCAAGCTTAAAAAAACCAAATATAGTTGAATTATAAACACTACTAAATATATATATACATATATATATATATATATATATGTGCACACACACACACATTGATGTGTTTCAAAGCACAAAGATTTCAAGTGATAACATATGAAAAGGAGAATTTGGAAGGAAAGACTGAAGGTACCACAATTACCTAATAGCAACTCGAATTAGCCAAATAGGCCCAAACCACACCAGTACTTCCCTAGTAAATTACTGCTTAAGTAAATACTATAAGAGGAGAGAACTGTCTATATAAAATTATGACATTCATTCATCTTCGTGATGAACGATCACCTAGTTATCACCTCTGCAGAGTAACAAAAAGGTCAATATTAGTAATCAACACTGAAGTTCTAATCTGGTACAAAATTGGTTAAGGACCTGATAGAATTCAGACAACAGGACAGTTTATTCTCATATCTATAAGCAATAATGAACTGAATTCACTGACATATGCAATGTTCTACATTGTCATGAAAAAAGAAATTATTCCAAAATTCAAGAGATTTTTGTCAACATAGTGATTATTAGAGAATATTAGTCCACAATTAATATAAGGCATATGTAGACCAAATGATATAAATTCATTAAACATATGAACAATATTTATACAATGAATTCATTAGGCATTATTATACAAAATAAGTAAAATGAGATGAAAGAGTAGTTGAAATAAAATGTTTTTATCTAAAATTTCTGTTAAGATTAAAAAAAGGTGACAGGTGACAAGAATAGGAAGGAGTTGAAATAAAATGTTATTTCTCTAAAATTTCTGTTAAGATAAAAAAAGGTGACAGGTGACAAGAGTCACCAAATCTCTACTTTTAATTAAAATAGTTCTGTTAGTGCCAATCCATTATTAAAAATAATGTAATAAAACTAATGTGTAAATATAATGTTATCTGTAGACAAAATTAGCACATAAATATATTCCAATTATTTTCAAGTTTTAATAAGTTATAAATGAATATTTGAACAAAATAGTATTCAAGAAGTAATAACATTTTTTAAACTAATGATCTGCCTAAAATGTGAAATACAGTTCAAGGTAATCCTTTATAAATACATAGCTGTGAAACATTTCTGATGAAAATTAAAGGAGAAATTTCAGCCTGAGGGCGAGGGACCAGCACGGATCACACTTTCATTAAAAAAATTCAACTTCAACTGAAAAACAACTAAAAATAATAAAATCAGATATAAATTCTGTATTTTTCATGATAGTAATAACATTCATAACAAAAATGTCAAATAAGAAAGAGAAGTCTATTTATTAAGAAATAAAATAAATTTGCTGATTTCTAAGTCTTGGCTAAGAGTGTTAAAGACTTTTGTTGTTGGAAGCTGTTAAATCAAGTGTGAGAAAATTAAAAGAAATAGCATTATACAAGATGATTCTAAATTCACTACAAGATGTATTTCTCACCTCACTACAATATGCATCTCCTGTATCCATAACTGAGATGTAATTGGGGATTGAAATTTGTGATTTTGACCATTTTGGGTCACTGTAGTCACTAAGTCAGTGTGGTCCAAAAAATATGATTGAATATGATCAGCATCCCCCCCCAAAATATCTATCTTCAAACATTATGGATACAACCAAACTCTCATGGATACAAGTTTCATAATGCCTACTAAATTTTAAGTCATAGAACTTCTGTTGCTATTGTCATTAATTTTCCATTCTTTTTGGTCAAAAATTGGTAGACAGAGGACTTGAAGAACTTGCCATGTCCAATCCCATCTAATTTTCTCTTCCTTCTCATTCATGTTTTCTTCTCTACTTAGTGCCTGATATAATTATTGCTGGAATGATTTCAAGATTGTAACAAAACTCTCAATACTAAGCGCAGATGGTTATTAACTTCTACTTACGTGTTTGAGCTTCTCAAACAGCATAAAATATGCTGTTCTTGAAGATTTCCTGGTAAATGCCTGTCACTTGTCACATATGACCATGACAGTGGCCTCTATCTGTTGGACCCCACTGAAGTCTGCCATATCTGCTATTCTCTTGCTACATATTATTTTTTTCCAAAAAACTAGAATTAGTGAAAATGGTGTTCAAACTTTTTCCCTTGTTTGTGAAGCATGAATATATTAACAAGTTCTCCCATTGGGTAGATAATCTGGACATCATGCATTACTATCACCAACATCCAACTCTCTACTTCTTAACTGATATTTTATTATGATATTAAAGATTTGATTTTATGTACTCCCTATCTTTTCTGTATTATCTTAAGTCTAACTGGTGAAAATCTATATAGCTTAATACAGATAAATGTTTTTTTCTAATATATTTAAAACCGGTTAGCATATTTTCTAATATCATTGGTGTACTTAAAATAGTCTCATTTTGATTATATATTATTTTGTTAAGAACCTTGGAGAAGTCACAGTGTCTCTGACTCAATTTTCTTATTTTATTTTATCACTAGTAATACAAAAAGAAAAGATCTTGTTGATCACACCTGTCTCAAAGGCTGGTTGTGATCAATAAATAACTAATATATATATATATATATATTTATATATATAAAGAGCTTTCTATAATGTGTGGTACTTAGTAGATATGTAGATATCCAGAAGATGATATAACTATATTTCTGTATTCCAAAGAAACTTCTCTTTTTTTAAAACATAAAGACAGCTGTCTGAAATCCCCAGGGCTGCAAGTGAGATCCCAGAGTGCCATAGTCTGCTATGTGTAAGTTTCACAACTAAAGGTGCAACCCCTTATAAACATTGCAACAACAACAACAAAATAACATAATTATTTTAAAATTTGAAAGATGATTAAAGATATACCTTTATATCATTACACATTTTTAGTCACGCTGCCCAGAACCCAGATTTCATGTTGCTATTCATAATAATTTTAATACATTTTATTGATTACTTATGGGGGTGGGGCAGACATACCTGGATGTGCTCAGGGCTTACTCCTGACTTTGTGCTCAGCAGGGCTCTGGGGACCTACCTTATAATCTGCCAGGATCAAACCCATGTCATCCACATCCAAGACCAATGCCTTGTCTGCTGTACTTTCTCTCCTGTCCCTATTTCTTACTTTCTAAGGGTTAATATCTCCTGACTATCGGTTTGATTATATACACAGATCATTACATTCGCTGTCAATAAAAACTTTGTTAACATTCATAAGGAGAAATCTGAGAATGTATCCTAGTTTTCAGCTAACAACTTAGTCTGCCACATTTTTATATATGCTTTCAAAATCACAAATTTCTCTCCTGCTGAGGAACAAAAAATATTACTTCACAAAATAAAAATGTTTGGAGAATTTCATTTAAAAATATAAAAGTTCTATTGGATATTAGCTCTACAGATGGTTCCATGAGCACCACCAGGAATAATACCTGAGGAGTGTAAGGCATAAAATCTGAGCATTGCCTGGTGTACCTGGTATGGCTCACTAATGTATCAAAATATTGATATTGAGGGCCAGAGAGATAGTATTTGGGATAAGGCACTTGTCTTGCCTGCAGCTGAACCCAGTTTAATTCCCCTGCACCACATATGATACCCAAGCATTGCCAAAGGTCACTCCTAAGAACAAATCCATGAATACTGCCTGAGCTACTGACAGTATGGCCCCAAGCTCAAACCCACCCCCCAAAAAATAGAAAAAGAAAATTATAAAAATACAGATTACCAAACCTGTGTTCCCACAGGCTGATGCAAAGAAAGTCACATATACACATGATGAACCACAATACCTAAGATCTTAGAGAAATTGAACCTTATCTCATGAGCAGTAAATGTATTTATCCTATGCTCCAGGCAGAGCAGAGCCACCATTTCTGTTTTTCAGAATATGAGAAAATCTTCTGTTCATCGGAGGGTAGCACAATCCCTGCCTTCCAAAATCATGTGTTACATACTTGTCTTTTGAAAGATTGATTGGATAAAAATCTGTCAGTGCTTACTCTAACAGGACATGCAGAAACAAAAGAACACATATAGATTTGCCTCCTGACACCTTCATTTCATAAAAGTTTGGCAACTGCTTCCCGTGACATGAAACTGCCAAATGGATTTAACTAATATTTTCACAAGTGTGAATTAGATTTGTTTGGAATGCAATTTTTATTCATTTTTTTAAAAAATGACTATAGGAAAGTTTTTGCAAAGTGGGAGAAATCATGTCATGATCAGAAACCATCTAAATTCCAAAATTTCTTGTACACACACTTGACATTTAATATTAAACTACAGATTGAGAGAATATTTTGAATCTGCCACCAACATTGAAAAATCCACGTTTCTTACAGTGTGGTGTTGCCTAGGAACAAGATTTAGCAATTTATTGCTTCCAGAGAAAAGTCAAAGCATCAAATTGGAATGTCCTAATAAGAATCATTCTTAAAAAATAGCAGTTACTTTGCATACTAGGTATTAATGTCTGATATAATAAAGATCAACAATTATATCCCACTTTGGAATTAATTCTCTGATTTAAGTTTACATAACTTTTTTCTGAAGCTGAAGAAAATAAAGAGGAATAAAAACTGGCACCAGAGAAAGGCTGAGTTATTTAGTGTGGCAACATTTATATTTTTTCCTTTGTAAATATCCATTGAGTAGCTTTATTATGCTTCTCAGATTTTGATATATAGTGATAATTGCTTCTAGTCCTTGCTTTCTGTCCTACTACAATTAATATAGTAGCAAAATAATTTTCTTAAAAGATATTGATTAATAATATGATTAATTTCACTCTTACCACTTTTCTAAAGATTTCACTAAAGAAAATAAATTAGAATAGTAGAAAGAAGGAAATTAGGAGAAAGAAAAGGAATTGGGAAAAAAGGGAAACAAATTTAAAACATTTGTAAGATACACAACTATTATTTCAGTGATGATACTTAGAATTTAATGAGATATTTTGAAAAAAGACAGTACGTTTTTTAAGATAAAATCTGTTACCAAGAACATTTGTTTGTAATTTTAACAACATGTTCTTATAGAAACAATGTTTCAAAAATCAACAAACAAAAATTTCACATAATTCACAAGTTATTGTTTCTTAAAAGAAAGTTTCAAAAGTATTAAAGCTATAAACTTTTATAAACACAAAATTCTTGTTCTCATTAACACTTTATCATTCAGGAACGCATTAGTATACCTAGTTCTCATTTCTCCAGGATCAAGCCAAAACTCACTTTTCATAATTTCTAGTGTAATACATTTTGCTTATTTTCATTGATTTCTAATCCTAATTCTGATAAAAATGTCAGTGTTAAAGTTTTTTTAAATTTTTCAACCATTCTCTGGATTATTAAGGAAAAACCATTAATCTTACATTCTATTGCATTATTATATCAGTGTATGAGGACACAAACTCTTCCATTACTTTTCTTTTGTAAAACCCATGAAAGTAAAAGGTGTATAATCACATATCCATGATTATTGTTATTTAAATATTAGTATAATTGTAATTTTAAGTATCATTCAAATAAGAATACTGCTTAAGAAACCACATGAATGATATTCAATGCATTAAATTCTAGGAATGTGTTTCATTCATTTATAACATCATAAAATACCATTCAGAAATGGAGCTTAAAACAGACACCATTTTATTTGATTAGACTCAATTTTGCCATTTAGGCACCATGTTCATCTTAAAGTTCTGTTGTCTATTCAAGGGTCATGCATGTGGATTAAAGCATCCTTTGGCTGAATGTGTGCTCGAAGATATAGATAGTTTCGATCACATGTTTACTGGTGGCTCTAGCTATCAGTTGTTGGTCTGAGAGCCTTATTTTCAATGGATATGCTCTCCTTCCGGTGACTATGTAGGAGTTTCATGGTAGACTAGAACCTTTCCACATGACGGTAGAAGTATTTAAAAAGGACAATAGCAGAAACCGTAAGGTCTGTTTTGACCCTGATTTGATATTTCACAATAACATTTTTGCTACATACAATGTTTTAACCAATAATAATAAGCAGCTCTTAAGTTAAATTAAGGTCCAGAGGGTTGAAAAAAAAAAGACTTTGCCACTTGGTTGATGAAATGATAAAGTCGCATTGCAAAGTGTCAAAGTGTCATGCATAGAGGAGTAAGGAGATTCATTAAAGAAAGTTGTACAGGTGTCTAGCACAAGATTTGATTGGAAACTTGTGCAGGTTTTTAACATTTACAAATTCAAAAACATGGGACTGGAGTGATAGTACAGCAGGTAGGGCGTTTGCCTTGCATGGCACTGACCTGGATTAGATCTCATATGATCCCCCAAGCACCACCAGGAGTAATTCCTGAGTGTAGTGTCAGGAATAGTCCCTGAGCATCACGGGTATGACTCAAAAAGCCAATATAATATGTCTGTGTAATAAATATTAAAGTTAAAAAACTAATCACACATACTATTCTTTCAAGAGTAATATTGCCTCAAAGGGATTACATTCACACTGATTCTTTTATATTTCTGTATGTGGATGAATTCACTATATCACTGTTGTTTTGATGCTCATTGATTTGCTCAACAGGGCACCACTAACATCTCCATTCATACCTATTTCATTCAGGGTCAGGGGAATGAGGCCCATTATTGTTACTGTTTTTGGCATATTGACTATGCCACAGGTAGTTTGCCAGGCTCTGCCGTGCAAGATTCTGCATCACTTTCTTCAGGGAGCTTTGATCTATAGACTCTGGATCTTGGCCGTTGATAAGATTACATGGCAGTGGGGGCAGTTTGTGGGTGTGGCTGCCTAGATACTGGAAAACTGGGAATCTGGGTGGAGGACGCCCAGTCCTAATGTGAGAAGGCTTGGAGATCTCGGCCACAGGTCCCACATACCTGGGTTCCGCTGCCAGTTCCATCATGGGTGAGGCTTGTCTGAGCATGTGGAGAGTGGCCTTGAGTATGACTGTGACTGGGTTCTGGAGGTTTTCAGCTGCTGGGGCTCTGCTTGGGGCAGGAAGGGAAACCCAACCTGCTTCCCTCTGAGGAGACCACAGTGAAGACAGCGTGGCATAGGGGCAGGAGATTCTGACCATGCGAAATGAATTATTCAACATTAATTAGAAAAGTAGTCAATTTTTAGTACCTGAAATAAATAATTCAGTTACCATTTAGCCACTTGATCTAAGAGAATGCTTTGACCCATCTTGTCCAGATATTCTCAGTCCTTCAGTAACTTCTGAATTAATCCAGTAGCAACAAGGAACGGTTTTCATGACAGTTTCACAGATCCAGGTTCTAGAAGTGAATCAACAATTTTTCCTAACTATACGAAAGGAGACAACTTTGAGTTGATGAGTGGCTTTCTGTTATATAAAAAAAAATATTTTAAAACCTACATTTATTATATTTCAGTAAATGTGTTTCTTTGTCAGTATTTTCTGGTATCACCAAAGAGGGTTCTTAGACCATAAGATATATTTATAAATACTTATGGAATGAAGTCTTGACCACCTCCCTAGTACATAGTTCTACTCAATAAATTTTTACCATTAACCCCACCACCCCTTGTCAGTTGAAGACCTGTGGAACACAACCACAGCCGTGCTCAAGCCATTCTCCACATGTCAGGACAAGTCTTATGCATGAAGGAACCGGGGTGTATGGGACGCGGGACAGAGATCTCCACGGCTGCTCCGAACAGGACTGAACCTCTTCCACCCAGATTCCCCAGTTTCCAGTAGGCAGTCACATCCAGAAACAGCCCCCAGCTCCCTATAATCCCATCAAGGCCCAACATCCAGAGGCTATAAAACCAAGCTCCCAGAAGCACAAGACCCACAATGCGGCCACATGACATCTGATACCCTAGTAGTTCTCCCTCTTGGAGAACCTGGCAAGCTTCCAAGAGTTTACTGCCTGCATGGGGGAGAGACTTGCAAGCTCCCCATGGCATATTCACATGTCAAATATGGTAACAATGATTGGTCTCATTCCCCTGACCCTGAAGAGTCTCTAATGTGGCACCATTGGGAAGGACGAGTAAAGAGAGGCTGCTAAAATCTCAGGGCTAGGATGAATGGAGATGTTACTGGGCTTGCTCAAGCAAATCGATGATCAACAGGATGACAGTGATATAGTGATATCCCATCAAAATATTAACGAGTACACCTTTAGCTCAAGGTCAATCATTTGTTCATAATGAATGGACAATTCAAATTTTTTCATAAAAAAAATAGAAATAGAAATTATGAGGCTGAAGTGATAGTAGAGTAAATAGGGCAGTTGCCTTGCAATGATCCCTGAGTCCAAACCACAGCATCCCATTGTTTCCCCTGAGCCTGGCAGGAATGACCAGGAGTGATGCCTGAGAACAGTGCAGAAGTAAACCCTGAACACTACTAGCTGTGATCCCAAAACAAAACAAAAATAAAAGTAGAAATTTTAAACTCAATTCAGAATTTATTCTATCAAGAGTAGTATTAGTGTTGTTTTCTAGTCATATTTTTATACCATCATATGAGTTTAGAGTAAAAATGTATTTTTCTGCAGAAGAATGTTTAACTTTAGAGAATATTTAAAATCATTAAAAATAATCAAAAATATTTGTGCTATGATAGCTGTTTATTTATGCCAACTATATTTATATTAATTCAAGTGTTACTTCATAATAACTTGGCACATCTACTTTTTTCTAAATTAAAGAATAATGACAGATTTATTATAAATTGTGACCCACTAAAATGCATATAATTGAAATTCCACATTCTGTATTCATTTCTTATCTTCTAAAATTATTTATTTATTTATTCATTTATCCTACTTGATGATGAGGTCGTGCTGTGGAGGGCTCAGTAAGTCCTTCTGCCCATGCTAGTGGGGCAGGTGGGGCAGGAAAATGGGACGTTTGCCCTGGGGACAGTGCCCTGGGTGCAAGGCCAACCCTTCCATGCCCCAGTTCCCTGTAAGGTAGGATGGTAAAACCCAGTGAGCTCCTGGGCTGCCTGTGTCTGGGACCTCTGGAACCCCAATGGCAGGAGAGATGGAGGGTGGGCAGGGAGGGTGGCCAGAAAAGCACAGAAACTGAATTGTCTCCCAGTTAGCACTGATCAGCTGAGTCTGCTTCTTATTTTTATTTATTGTTATTTTTATCTATTATTGGTTTCTGAGCCACACCTGACAGTGGTCTGGGGCCTAATCCCAGCTCAGTGCTGGGAGTCAGTGGTAGCTCCTGGTGCTTAAAGGACCATGCGGTGCCAGGGATCAAACCCAGGTCTCCTGCATACAGATTACTCACCCAATCTATTGAACTCTTTCTCCAGTCCCTAAACTGACATTTTGTTTTTGGTTTTGGGCCACACCCAGCAGGGCTTAGGGGTTACATCTGGTTCTGTGCTCAGGAATTGCTCCAAGTAGTGCTCAGGGGATCATATACGATTGAAACTAGGTTGTCCACATGCAAAGCAAGCCCCACTGTACTATTGCTCTGGCCCCTTAAACTCACATTTTATTTACTTTTAGAATTTATAATAATATTTTTGTCTGTATACATGAGTTGATTGTACTGTAGGTAACACAGTGACAGTAGTTTGTGGTAGTGGTATACAAAGTCAGTGTACCCCACTACCATCAATGAAGTCATGTTAAATTTTACTTTCTAATTGTGTCCTCACTCCCCTTTAGGGGAATGTACACAGTGTTTCTTTGAGGTACAGCTCACTGAGTTTTTATATTACATGTACACTCCTATAGCTATGACCCAAGTAAAGAGGGAGCACAGTTCTAGCACCTCAAAACCTTCCTTCAGATCTCCTCCCAGTTAACAGCCCTCTCCAACCGGGATAGCTGTGACCCTTTCCAGCCTGGAAAGAAACAGACCTCTTTTTTTAAATTAATTTTTTAATTAATCTTGTTCTGTTTTTTGGCAAGCTACCGAGAATATCCTGCCCACACAGCAGAGCCTGGCAAGCTACCCATGGCATATTTGATATGCCAAAAAAAGTAACAAGTCTCACAATGGAGACATTAGTGGTGCCTGTGTGAGCAAATCAATGAACAATGGGAAGACAGTGCTACAGTACTCTTTATTCATTTATTTATTTGGTGAACAGGGGTTTGGGGCTACATCTGTCTTTGTACTCAGGAATTAGTCCTGAGAGTCCATGGGGGACTACATGGAATGGCAGAGTTTGAACCCATTTTAACCACATCAAAGGCAAGTACCTTAACCGCTGTACTACCACGTCAGCAATTCTAAATTGATTTCTTAACGATTTCTTCTTCAGACCTCCCCTGGAACAAGATAGAATTTAAGAAGTGAAACTTCTAATGATGACATTAAAAGGATTCATAAACAAAGCAAGCTGATTGTCTCATTTACACACAATTGCTCTAGTAATGATAACATTGTTTATCAAATATTAAAATGTTGTGTCTGTAAAGGACATGAGAGTAATCAGTACTTGACCTAGAGTGCATGCTTCAAATTACGCAAGTGAATCTAGCTCAATGATAATTTATGTACACTTTTTACTCATTATGTGTATTGTGAAATTTCCTCTTTATTAATTTCTTGTATAATAATTTGCAGGATCTAAGGGTTGAAAATATCAAAACAAAACTACTAATAGTTTTACATTTGGGTGGGGGAGAGAATATGGGACACACCTGGCAAAGTGCTTAGGGACCCCACCTGGCTCAGGGCCCAAACTTGGCCAAGGTTGTGCATACAGTTTAATCTTAGGCAATATTAACCTCTATTATGTTTTCTCTCTCTGTCTCTCTCTGTCTCTCTCTCTGTCTCTCTGTCTCTGTCTCTCTCTGTGTCTCTCTCTGTCTCTCTCTGTCTCTCTCTCTCTCTATCTCTCTCTCTCTCTTTCCAGTTTTTGTTTTCAAAATAATCCATAGGGTTTTTTCTCTCTTTAACTAAAACATTGATTTGAAAAAGTGAAACTTTTCTTAAAATTTTACATCCATTATTAAAAGACTGAGAATATGGGCAAAGGTCAATAAGTTCTACTGAAATTTCTAAAGTAAAAGCCAATGAGTAAGAAAATAAGTAGTAGATTCAGCATAAATTCTTTCAGTAATAGGTTTGGGTTTTTTTTTAATGATGTTGCTATCTATCTCTCTTTTTTTTTTCCTTTCTTTTTGGGTCATACCTGGCGATGCACAGGGATTACTCCTGGCTTTGCACTCAGGAATTAACTCCTGGCGCAGTGCTTAGGGGACCATATAGGATGATGGAAATCAAACCTGGTTGGCCGCTTACAAGGCAAAAGTTCTACCTGTTGTACTACCACTGCAGCCCCGATTTCTCTTTTTATCATAAATTCAACTCTGCTTCTGTTTTATAAGTGAGACCTAGAAAGAGCTCCACATATTATGTTCTGCAAGTAAAGTTTTAACAGATTCTGGATTCACATAATACATTGTTCAAGAAGGATATGAAAACTGCAGACACTTTCAACATTTTTTTATTTAATTTGTGGCAAATTTTCTGATAGGTAAAAGAGATGCAATGTCACAAGAATTATGAACACAATACATTGAGAGTTTTCTGTCTTTCATTGGTTATAAAATTGCTAGCTAAAATAATAAATACTTTCTAATACAAAGGAAGAAATACGGTTCAAAATAAGTAGAGGTTGGGTAATGGAGTTATTTGAAAGTGTGCTTTTTGATATTGCTTTATCCTAATAGTGCAATTAGATAATTGTGTATAATTTGATTTTAAAACATGAGAACATAAAGATGACTTTTATTAATTCAATTTTGAATGCTTCCTTCCTCAGACTACTGTAAAGTATAATGTACATGTTGACACTAATGTTTTCACTGGGTCCCTATTACCTGACAAGGACCCATTCAGGCTGTAATTTCTGAAAAGTTCTGGGCAGTACAGTGTGACTGGAAGTGTTTAGAGAGGCCTTCATTTTCTATACTGCTCCTTAATAAACAAGAAACTCTTTTGTTCTTGTAATATTTTAAACGTGACAAAATAATCAATTTATTCACTTAGGCCTATTATAACATTATCCAAATGTAATTTACCAAATAATTATATCTATTGCTATGCAGAGCTACATAATATTTTTGAGGTCTTTTTGCTTTTTTTTTTTTGTTTTGCCTTTTGGGTCACACCTGGCGATGCACAGTGGTTACTCCTGGCTCTGTACTCAGGAATCACTCCTGGCAGTGCTCAGGGGACCATATGGGATGCTGGGAATCGAACCGGGTCAGCCACGTGCAAAACAAACGCTCTACCCGCTGTGCTAGCACTCCAGCCCCAGTCTTTATGTTTTTAATCATTGATTGCTTAAATATTTTTCTTGACAATATATCATTTTGATGTAATATTCCAAAAGGTAATTTTGCTTGTGTGTAAAAAACTAAAGCTCACTAAGGGCCGTGTGCACTCACGGTCTCTCCAGGCGGCTCTGTCTCACCACCTGAGTTCGGTGCTCTGGAACCGCTGTGTATGGGCTGGATCAGGACGTCCGGTGGTTAAGGACAGGCGGAGGAAGAACGAGGACCAAGCTGGTTGCTGATTAGTTACCGTTTATTCAATCTTCCATCTTTCTCATCTCCTGCACTCCCAGCTCCATCCTCTCTCTGGATCTGCTGCAGCCTCTCTCTTCTCTAGTCTCTCCTCCTACTTGTCTCTCCCACCTTCCCTATAGGCTACTCCCAGCCAGGTAGCAAAATCAACATAAGAAAGGCCTTCCTGAGGGCAGGGCATTCCAAAGCCCTTCCTGACTCTTAAGGTTTTTTTCCTTTCCTTAGTCCAAACACTTATTCACATCTTAATACTAGATATTTTTGTATGGACAGAGCAAGAGATACATTGAGGCTTGCAAGGCAGCTCTCCTGGCAACATCTTGCTACAGGCTCAGACTACAGCACTCAGGCCAGATTAATCACTCCGAACCCTAGCAGGGTCCAAATCTAGTTATCATTGTTTGGATCATGACATTTGTCCATAACCAAGTTCTTAACTTATAATTAAGCATTAGGCACTTTGGCCAGGCCCATCTCGATGCCAGGGTAGCACACAACTCACGGCTTGCCCTGGGTCCATCTAGTCCCTCGTTGGGACCATGCTTTTGGGGGTGCTAGGAAGTAAGGGCGGCTGAGGCTTATGTCAAGAGAACAGATGCCCAGGAGGAAAATATCATGTAGAGTTAAATGACTCCCAGTTTACAAAAACATAGCATTTTGTCCATAAAAAAAGGACAATGCTCTGAATAAACTATGCAAAGGACTCAAGGAGAAGAGAAAAACAATATTTACAAGTCAACAGAACACTAAGAAAGAAGCTACAAATAAACACAGAGGAATGGGAGCAACTGTGATGGGAGTAACCCAATAAACCTGAACTACCTGAGGCTATGTTATCCTACACTCAAGTTTGAATTTTTTAAGTGGGGAGATATGTTTTCTTCTTGGGGTTTGAGCTTATTGTATCCATGGTTTCATATCTGACTAAATTTGGGAGAAACTGCCTGTCATTATGCTTTAAATATTCTCTTCTGCTTCTTTTGCTCTTCTTATATTCCCACTAATATAAGTTTTGCATATTTATGCTGATTTTTATTTTTATTATTTTTTATTTTTTTAATTTTATTGAATCACCTTGAGATAGTTACAAGCTTTCATGTTTGGGTTATAATCTCACAATGATCAAACACCCATCCCTCCACCAGTGCACATTCCCCACCACCAATATCCTGGGTATGCCCCCCCTTTCCCACCATCACCCTGCCTCTAAGGCAGACAATATTCCTCATACTATCTCTCTACTTTGGGGCATTATAGCTTGCAAAACAGACACTGAGAGGTCATCATGTTTCGTCCATTATCTACTTTCAGCATGCATCTCCCATCCCAACTGGTTCCTCCAGCCATCATTTTCTTAGTGCTCCCTTCTCTATACCATCTGCTTTCTCCCATCAGCTCATGAAACTATGGGGCATGCTATGGGGCAATCCCCCTGGCCTTTGTATCTACCTCCTTGGGTGTCAGCCTCACGTGATGTTATTCTATACTCCACAAATGAGTGTAGTTCCTCTATGTCTGTCCCTCTCTTTCTGACTCATTTCACTTAGCATGATACTCTCCATGTTTATCCATTAATAAGCAAATTTCATGACATCCTCTCTCCTAAAAGCTACATAGTGTTTCATTGTGTAGATGTACCAAAATTTCTTTAACCAGTCATCTGTTTTAGGGCACTCAGGTTGTTTCCAGATTTTGGGTATTGTGAACAGTGCTGCAATGAATATATAGGTACAGGTGTTATTTCTACTGTGCTCTTTTGCATCCTCGGGACATATTCCCAGAAGTGATATTGCAGGGTCATATGAAACCTTGATTTCTAGTTTTTGAAGGACTGTTCATATTGTTTTCCAGAAAGCCTGGACCAGTTGGCATTCCCGACAGTGAAGGAACGTTCCTTTTTCCCCACATCCAAGAGACTGGCAAACATTCAAAAGAACAAAAGCAACCAGTGCTGGCATGGATGTGGGGGGTGAAGGGACTCTCTTTCACTGTTGGTGGGAATGCTGACTGGTACAGCCTTTCTGGAAAGCAATATGGACAGTCCTTCAAAAACTAGAATTGTGCTTCCATATGACTCCGCAATACCACTTCTGGGAATATATTCTGAGGATGCAAAAAAGCACAGTAGAAATGACATCTGTACCTATATATTAATTGCAGCACTGTTCACAATAGCCAAAATCTGGAAACAGCCCGAATTCCCTAAAACAGATAACTGGTTAAAGAAACTTTGGTACATCTACACAATGGAATACTATGCAGCTGTTAGGAGAGATGAAGTCATGAAATAAGATGTATATTTAAATGATTGTTGGACTAAGGAAAGGAGAAATGCAGCCCAAGAAGGTATTTTGCCCTTAGACAGGTCATGTTGCTGTAAGAGAATCTGTCCTAGAAGCAGTATTCCCTGAGAGAAAAACTTTAACCCCATTGATTGTGATCACACCTATGTGTAAGCCCCAACCTCTCATGCTTGTGGATTTAACTAGGCTGTAAGAGTGGGCTGGGGTATCCTGATCCAGATCCAGAGGCAGAGGATAAGGAGAATGAAAAATACAGGAGATTGATGAGAAATTGAGAAGGAGAATGAAGTAGCATGGGGGAGAGAGAGGCAGGATGAGAATCAAAGGAGAATGCAGATGGGAATGGAATAAACTGCAACTGAGACCAACCAGCCTGGCCCTCGTTCCTTCGTCTGCCCATCGCCATCAAGCTCCCTGGGGTGGGGGAAGCGGTGTGAGACTACCAGAGGGAGAGTTAGAGCCCTGCTGTCCCTTTTGTGATTACACATCTCACCATGCACTGTCACAATCACTTTCACTGTCATCCAGTTGCTCATTGATTTGCTCAAGATGGCACCAGTAACGTCTTCATTGTGAGACTTTGTTGTGATTGTTTTTTGGCATATTGAATACACCACAGGTAGCTTGCCAGGCTCTGCCTTGCAGATGATATATTCTTGGAAGCTTGCTGGCCTCTCTGAGAGGGGCAGAGGAACCAAACTCAGGTCGACTGCGTGCAAGGCAAATGCCTTATCCACTGTGCTGTTGCTCTAGTCCACCATGCACTATGCCTTTCAATATTTTTTTTTAAAGTATGACAGAATGAGCTAAGCAAAATAAACTGCTCTGTGTCTAGGCTTTTAGTAATGTTGTGGGGGGTGTGGATAGGGGCACACATTCTACAGTCCTATATTATTCTCTCACTGAGCTGGTGCCTCTGAACTACAAAACTCACAAATATTGCTGTGTTGTTTTATTTAAGTCCACCTCTTAGATATTATAAGACATCTATATTGTAATGAACCTGGGATACTGAAATCAGTTCAGTCCTGTCAAATACACAGCAAGAAAAGACTTTAGAGATCAGATTTTGTTAAGCAGAGAATTTGTTCAAAACTGTTCCAAAATAGTTTCTTTCTCTCTTCCTCTTGTGTAAGTCCAAGTAAGGTAGTCTCCACTCTATACTGTGTAGACCTGGAACCTAATGTAGTTTCTGGAATTATAGTTCACAATTCTGAAGACTCCACGGTCACTGGGTTTACTGGATTTTTCTTTTTTGGGGGGGGATGTGTGTGCACAACTGCTGGTGCCCTGGCCTTACTCCTGACTCTACTGTCACAGATCATTCATGGCAGGGCTCAGGGGACCATAGAGGTGTCAGTGACTCAAGCCAGTTCAGCCACATGCAATGCAACTGCCTGCCAAATATACTAATCTCTCCATTCTGGTTTACTGGACTTCTAATTCTAAAAGTTATACACACTAAGCTTCCAGAAATACATTAATTGTAGTTCAGATTTTTCTATTCTAAATCTAGTTCCTATGCGTACTTATGTTTCTTGAATATTGCTACAGTAAGATATGATTTTCTATATTGATCTCTCAGTATCCAATTTTGTATAAGCTGTATTGTCCTGTGACCTCATTTCCCTTATAGATATAAGAGGAGTTGTTAATTTTTCAGCTTGTTTATCATTTTTACTTGGTAGGACTTAGTGATAACTTGAAAATATTTTACATACAGCCCAAACTACAACTCTTTCTCAGTCAAGTTAAGTAACTTGTATTGTAAAATTTTTATAATATTGTGTCAAAATGTATTATTAGGGGCCAGAGAGCTAGTACAGTGATTAATGCATTTGCCTTGCTTGCAACTGATACCAGTTCAATCTCTTGCACATAAGGTCCCCTGAGCACCTCCAGGAGTGATATCTGAACATAGAACCAGGAGTGAGCCCTGAGATCCACCAGGTGGATCAAAGAAACAAAACAACAATAAAACTATTATTTAAAAATATTATTATATTATTCATATAAAAATAAATAAAAGTTTACATAATTTTAATAATGATATCCTAGTTCAAATCTGATGTAATTATCAAGCCAAAAATGTCTAATATCAAAGTTGCAACTTCATGATTTATCTTCCATTCTCATTTTATAATACACTTTCCTAGTCAGCATTATTTTATGATTTGTTATTAAAAAAACTCAAGTTTTAGAATCCAAGCCTTCAAAAATAGATTAAAGCTATGTTCAAATTTAGTGCTTATTTAAATTACTTAAGCTTCACTTTTCTTGAACCAACCATTGTGTAACATCATGATAAAATTCAGACAAAGTTAAATAAAAATAGTAGATAATTTACTCATTAAATGAATTCACATGTCTACATGTTGATATATTTTTATATATAGTTATTTAAATTTTTAAATGCTTAGTTCAAACTTGTGTAGAAATCTTTCAATAAAGAAATGTACAGAAGTCTTAAAAATTCCATAAGTGGACAAAATAAGTTTAATAACACAAAGTTTAATTTAGCTTATTTCATAATACTATAATTTCTTGTTTGTGCCTCTGGAAAACTTGTACCCAAGGTTGATACAAAGTACCACTATTGTTTATATAATTTCCTATAATTTCAGAAAATTATAATATAATCTATGTCTTAAATGTATATATAGATAATATCTTCTTACGGTATAAGTTACTTTATAAAAATGCATTTCTCGGGGCTGGAGAGATAGCACAGCGGGTAGGGCGTTTGCCTTGCACGCGGCCGACCCGGGTTCAAATCCCAGCATCCCATATGGTCCCCTGAGCACGGCCAGGGGTGATTCCTGAGTGCATAGCCAGGAGTAACCCCTGTGCATCGCCAGGTGTGACCCAAAAAGCAAAAAAAAAAAAAAAAAAAAAAAAAAAAAAAAAAAATGCATTTCTCAACCTCAAGTCATGCTTTGGTTTGAGTTCTCAGCTTGCAGTCTTTGGGGTACATGCAACAAACTTTACTAATTACTACTTTGATGATGCATTTGATTTTACTTCAGTGATTTCTGAATTTTTGATACCAATATGTTTGAAGTGGGCTGGAGCGATAGCACAGCAGGTAGGGCGTTTGCCTTGCACGCAGCAATCCATGTTTGATTCCTCCGCCCCTCTCGGAGAGCCCGGCAAGCTACCAAGAGTATCGCACCCGAACAGCAGAGCCTGGCAAGCTACCCGTGTCATATTGGATATGCCAAAAACAGTAACAATAAGTCTCACAATGAGAGACGTTACTGGTGCCCACTCAAACAAATTGATGAGCAACGGGATGACAGTGACAATGACAGTAACATTATGTTTGAAGTGCCACCAATTTACCCTTAATTGATACTCTTTAAACAGAACACTTACCTCCACCCATCATGTTTTTCTCCAAAGTAGTTCTCTTCTTAATGATTAGAAGTCTCTGGTTTACTAATTTTCATGACTCAGTTGAGTGTTCTATATTGAGTGCTATAGAAAATGCTGATAATTTAATAAACATATGGTTGGTGACTATCTCTAAAAGCCAAAAATTACAACTAATTTCCAGTTACAGTCCCAGAAGATCATGTTACTGATACCATCTAACAGCTGACATTTATAAAACACATATGTTTGAAAAACAGTGCTCCATACTAAACAAAAATCTTACTTAATGTATCCAAGCTTCTTACTGATCATGGAGGTTCCAAAATGTCATCATCTTGTACCCATTTTCTTTGAGTTATAGTATAATATTAAAGAGAAGGAACTAGAAGCAATGAAAATTCAACTTTCATATAAAATCTTGGATCTGGAGTTTTAAACAAGCAACTTGTTTTAACACTTGAGCCCACAAAATTCTCAAAAGGGTCATTATTTTACAAAATACCAGATCCCAGTTACATTAATATAAACACAGCGTATATTTTGATTCCTGAAAAAGCCACCTAGCTATGATATAAGGTATAACTACACCCTGACTACCACCCATAATGAATGACATTCATTATTATATATTACAATTGGCAATGGCTTTTTTTGTTTTCTTATCAGCTACTGATATTCCAAAAAGGGACTCGGATTTTGTTTTTCCTATCTTTTTGCCACTTGGTTTTTGATTGTTAGGTTTTTGTCTTCACATAGCTAATGTGAAACATTTGGCTATCTGTACTTGTGTAAGTCTTGGATCCCTTTGGAGGTCAGCTGTCTCAAATGATACTAGTACATAATTAATAATTTTCCATGGGCTGGAGTGACAGCACAGCAGGTAGGGTGTTTGCCTTGCACGCAGCCGAACCCAGGTTCGATTCCCAGCATCCTATATGGTCCCCTGAGCACCGCCAGGATTAATTCCTGAGTGCAGAGCCAGGAATAACCCTTGTGCATTTTTGGGTGTGACCCAAAAAAGAAAAAAATAATAATTTTCCAAGCCATAAGTTTCCTTCCTACCTGACTGGCAACATTTATCTAAAGGCTTCTATATAACTTTGTTAATTCAAACAGCGCTTTTACTTTATTACAAAAATAATAATGTGCAAAGTCTTAAACAGAAAGATACTAAAATCACATTTTTATGAGAAGGAATAGCTCATGAATTAAAAGAGAAATATTTTTCCTGAAAGAGCTATATGCTAACCAATTAAATATACAGTCCTTTGTATTTGCTAATCAGATTTAATGGGGGCATTGATAGAGATAGGGGAAAAAGAAGAAGCAGAAAGAATAAATTAAAAATTATGACACTCTGGGGCTGAAGCAATAGTACAACGGGTAGGGCATTTGCTTGCACAAAGCCAACCGGGATTCAATTCCCAGCATGCCATATGGTCCTCTGAGCACCGCCAGGAGTGATTCCTGAGTGCAGAGCCAGGAGTAACCACTGTGCCTTGCCAGGTGTGACCCATAAAGAAAAAAAAAAAAAAAGCATGGCACTCTGCAAAGGAAGATAAGGAAGATAGATGTTGAAACTTCATAAAATACAAATGTAAGACATTTGATTAAAATTCCAACAATTTCAGTATGTTGTCCAAGTTAAGTCTGTAATATAAAAAGAAATTACAGTAAGTATGTCTATGGTGTAAGAAAATTGGCACATTTTATTTATCAAATGGAAGCAAGTTGAGAATTATTGAGCTCAATTTGAGGTGCATCTTCCTTCCTCTGGAGTTATAAAAGTGGTAAATAAATGTTATTTTCTCTAAAACTCAAGTATGTCTCTGTTGCTCCTTAAAAATCCTAAAAACTTCATGTTTTATTCATATCTGGGGCCTTAATACAATTCAACTCAGGAGAAGCCAGTGAATGATATAATTATTATTCTCTTCTTAAGTACCTTTGAAGAATTATTTTTAATGAAAAAAGAGTTAGTAATAAAACTTTAAAAGTTAAGAAGTCAAAATGCAAAATTACTTTTTGACAATATCATGGTGTTTGTGACTGTATATAGCTATTTGGTGTTTGTGACATACCCAGTGGTGTCAGGCATACTCTTGGCTCTGCACTTAGGGATCACTCCTGGTGGATGCAGGGGGCCAGTACAGAGTGCAGAAGATTAAACCTGGGTCAGCCACAGGCAAGACAAGGGCCCAATCAATTGTTCCAACCCAAGTAAGTTATTTTTAAATCTAATTACCGAGAGAGAAAAAATTAAAGTATATTTTTAAAGAAGAGGATTGTTATGGAGCTCTTTGGTTCCTCTGTGATAACCTCAAATTAAATATTAGAAGATTATGTTACATTACTTTAAATCTTGCTCAATTTCATTCCTAAAAGAAAAAGACAACTTGTTCTCAAGGTAAATAATTGAGGAAAAAATAAAGCTTCATAGACATTGACACTGCAAACTGATCCCTACTAATCGGGAGATAAGCTGAATTATTAAAATTTGTTTGGGGCTATGTTAGAAATAAAAATTAATTTATTTTATCATATGTAATATACAAAACTTTAACTTTCTTATTAAACAATTATTTTTTAAATTATGCAATCTTATATTTAAGGAAGTTTTTGTTAATTAACAGTTTAATGCTACTACAGTAGACCTGACACATCTAAAAACTAGGAGGATGAGTAGGGAAGAAGAAAGGTACATGAAGAGAAATTTTGAGTAAGGTAAGGCATGTGCCAATGTGAGAGAAAAGACCTCAGCAAAAATACTGTCAGCAAGTAAAGAAGAAAATAAGATAAATGCCAAGTTGTGGAAGTTAGTAAGAAGGGAATGATTGTACTATTGATTAGGACTTGATGCATAGAGAAACTGAGGTGAAATAAATGACTAAATAAATAAATGAGGGATCTAAATGACTACAGGAATGACTACAGGCATCTCTGAAGCAAAGATTATAAGAAACAATTGACAAAAAATTATTGGTGGGAACAAGTGTAGTTTTATTATAATGGGCAAGAGAAAGATTATAAGTTAGCAGTGTGGTAAATCCTATAAGACTTGGTAACCAAGGTAAGGATATTGAACTCATTCTAATTATATGGGAAAATCATGGATGGTTTTAAGTATGGATTAATAGGACCCAATTTGTAATTTAAGACATCTATTGTGTACTGTATGAATTCTTATTTAAAATTAAGCAATGTGTTAGGATAGGGGAAACGATGCATCATTTGCTTCAGCAACATATTTTCTTTCTGTTCCATTTTTAAATATTCAAGTGTCAACGTTGGGCAAAATTCTGTATTATTTGTGGAGAATAGTGTGGTCTACTTCCTTAAGGTAAATAAGGGAAGGACATGGGGCCCTAATTCTCATATTACTGAGAAGAGAAACAGCAAACTGTAAAAAATGATCTCTAGGATAAATACTCAGCATCTGCAAAAGGGACAGGGTATGAACAGCATTCTGAAGGAAAGGAGCTCAAGTCTGTAGCAAATGACCAAACTCTTCCTGGGATTTCACTAATTACTTTTTATGGACTAAGATCGAAACCCAAGTGGGAATAAGTCAATAGTATTTATCTCCAGAGTAATGAATGTTTTAGGCAGGTTTTAAGCAAAGGCATAAAATTATTCAAACTGAGATTTAAAGATGCTAATTCATTTAGTTCTCAACTGAAAGTAGATTGGAATAAGTGCAGAATGAATGTAGAGAGACACAGGAGGCCTATTTAAGAAATAACAGTAGCTAAGACAGAGGTAAAGTAATAATAAAGTAATAAAGTGAAAACATATTCTGTAGATATCTAGAAGACGAAAGTAATTGATTTTGCCCCGCTCCCCAATACTTTCAGAAGCCCCAACAGTCGCACTCACCATATGACTCATTGGCCCTGCTCCGCAATATCTGGCTAAATAAATGTCCCAAGAAATACAAGCCAAGCAGCTAAGCCTTGGGGGCCTGCATACTATACCACCTCCTCCCAGCAGGGAGGTATAAAATACTGTAACGCCATAGAATAAATGCCTTTCCTCCCTCCTCCGCGTTCTGCATCTGTTCATTCAGCTGCACCCCCTTCTCAGCCCCACGAAGGGTTCTCCCTGCTAAACAGAACGAGAGCTCCACATTGACCTCCACAAAATAAATCTGTTTTTTAAAAAAAGATTTATTTTGGTTACAGATTAAATAAATACAAAAGAGAAAGGCCTGAGAATGTGAATAAATGATGATGCCATTTAGTGTGAAAAAATATATATACAAACAGTGCCAAAGGAGAGAAAACATGTATCTAATGCTATGCATCTTAAATTTGTGATGTGTTCAAAATATTCAAGTGATATGTCATGTCTATAGTTGTATATAGTGATATACCAAAGAGCTCTGGCCTAGAGAAATGCCTGGACAACACTACACTAGTCAAAACTGTAGATTTATTGAAAATTCTAGGAAGCAACACTAAGAAAAAAAAATTACTTATGAGCTTAAAGGAAAACCAAACTTTTTTTTTTTTTTTGCTTTATAGGTCACACCCAGTGATGCACAGGGGTCACTCCTGGCTCTGCACTCAGGAATTATCCCTGGCGGTGCTCAGGGGACAATATGGGATGCTGGGAACCCAGATCGACCTCGTGCAAGGTAAACACCCTACCCGCTGTGATATTGCTCCAGCCCCAGGAAAACCAAACTTTAAACAAAGGAAACATGAAAGGAACAGCCAGATAAGGAACATTTGGAAGATACCACTGTGAAATGATTATCAGGTACTATGAAGGGTCTGGGAGTTTTTCCTACATGTAAGCTATGAGTCTTTCCTACATGTAAGCTAAGAGTAGTCTGTTAATCTTTAGTGACTACTAGGCAAAGATGTGAGCCTCCTAAGATACAGAAAAAGAAAAAGAACTTTATTATTCACATACAAAATGAGTAAAGATGTAGTCACAGGGACAACATGCTACTAATGCTATTTCCCATTTCTCAAGGTCCGTCAGAGTTGTGTAAATTAGAGAATCCAGTGCCAATGTATTCTCTCATTACAATCACCAGGAAAGTTAACATTTTTGGATGAAAGGTGATGGCTCTTTGTCTCCAAACTACAGTTAAGCCTGTGCATGGATGCCTGAACTTCTAGAGGACTGCAGTATCAGAGAGCAAATTAAAGCTTAGAAGCTTAATCATGCTTACAAAAAGGTGGAAGCAAGCATGTTTTTCATCTAAAAGGAAATTTTCCTCATTCTTCAATGTTGCTTAATGGAAACATGGCCCTGAGAAACTATCTACCTAAAGCATATTCATGGATTTGCAACATTGGAATAACCAGTAAAACTATAGAAAAATTTCCAGAAATTAAATAATGCAGTATTAATCTCAAATATACATACATATGTACACATATCAAAATTCCAGCCTGGCAAGCTACTGAGAGTATCCCACTCACACGGCAAACAAAGCCTGGCAAGTTGCCCGTGGCATATTCGATATGCCAAAAACAGTAACAACAAGTCTCACAATGGAGATGTTACTAGTGCCCACTCAAGCAAATCAATGAGCAACGGGATGACAGTGACAGTGATGTACACATATATGCATGTATAATAATTCTTATTTTATTTTATGCAGACAGAAAAAATTCTGTATTGATGTAGTAAAATAGAGGTTATCAATATTTAGATTAACAGTTATTCCATTATAGGGTATAAAGTGAAAACAGCAAGTTAATATGTGAATGTGGTTTGTGAAACTGAGGGTCACAAACAAAATATCAATTATTTAAGAAGAAAACTATAAAAGCACAAAATTGGAATTATAGTTTGGGCAACTTGTTAAAATGAGGAAAGATGTTTTTCTTATAGATCTGGTAAGAGAAACACAAGTGTCAATAAAAATTATGAAATAAGTTATTCAACATACCTAAAAAGATATAAGATATGGTTAAGTTTTATTAGTCCTAATTTGGATATTATTATGGATTAAACTATGTTCTTTCTGAAATTATACCAAAGTCCTAGTCTTCAATGCTGAAATGACCATTTTTTTAAATAAATATTTGCAGATAATTTAATTAGAGTGAGTTCTAACCTAATGTGACAATGTTCTTTTAAAAGGGAACTTGAGTCAGAGACAGAGATAAGCAAAGATAAAAGATAATAGAAAGACACAAGGTTAATGCTATCAACAAGTCAAGAAATCATTGAGACCCACTAGAATTAAGAGGAAAGGCAAGGAACATAATCTACTTCACAGCCCTCAATAAAAACACTTTATCTACAACTCGATTTCAGACTTCCAACCTCCAGCGCTAGGAGGGAATCAATTTCAGTTCTTGAATCCACTGACTTTATTCAACTTTGTTTACTCAGCCCTAAAAAGCTAAAACAGTCATCATTTTTGTGAAAACTAAATTATGATTATAAGAAATGAAAAGCAAAGCTTAACACCTTAGAGAATATTTTCACTAAATTTTTATAGAGAACTGTGGTCAGCATATGTCTTTACTGGGAAAGTTTTGTGTAGAAAGCATTACTATACTGTTCATTCTTGAAGAAATTTCAAAATTAAAAATTAAAAAAGAAAATGAAAACTTATGAAAACGTTTTCTTAGAAAAATAAAAATTTATTGTAAGTTAGCTCAATAAGTAAACATTTAGCTCTCAAATACTTTGCAGTTTTAATATAATGTCTCAAAAGAAAATAAAAGATCTGATCTGGTTTACATCTACATAAAAAATAATTGGCATAATTACCAGGAATTACTTTTTTTAAAAAGTCTAAGTCTGTAGGAATAACTTTCCTTTGACACTAAGCTTCTTCTGACAATGGTGAGAAAAATCTAACCTATATGGTTTTGTGTTTGCTCATCTTCCTGCAAAGAATTATATTAATCATCTTCCAGAATTATTATGGGGATTATTTAAAAACTATATGCTTCTAGTATTATAAGTACCTAAGAGCATTTTATCATACAAACTAAATACATAATTAAGATTTCTTTCTTCTTGCTGAAATCCTTCCTAATTATTTACAGATAACCTTTATTCTTATATATAATTGTTATGCCTTTCACATAGATGCCAAGCTTTTACTTAATTTAGGTTTTTGCTTGTTCCATTTTTCACTACTGGGGTTACTTTGAACTCCATGAGTGGAAGGGTCTCTCATTCTTTCTGAGAGAATGCTCATCCATTTACACAGGGCAAGACCCTGCTAAAGGAAACTCACATCTACACAATTTAATTTTCCAGAGGGCTAACTATAACCAATTGTCCATAGTCTAATAATGATTAACTTGTAGATTCTCTCATAAAAATTTTCTCTTTCTTAAACTGAGTATTATTTCTTGGAGCACATGAAAGTATCTATTCTCTAGCTAACAGTCTTTGGGGCATTTAATTTTTTAATTTTTTAATTTTATTTATTGTTTTTATTTTAACAAATGATTGTGAGATACATTTACAGCCTTACAGACTTTCATTATTGTGTTTCAGTTAAACAATGTTCAAGTACCCATGCCTCCATCAGTGCCCAATCCCCACCACCAATGTTTCCAGTATCCCTCCCCCCACTCCCACCCTTCCCACCTCTATCTTTGGGCATTTCTATGCAGCTCTCCTGATGCCTACCAGTATCATTTGACATTTAACTCGTAAACAAATTCACTTATAATTTTAAGGCTCTGACCTACAGGATCAGAGAAATAGTCTACAAAAATTAAAAGAGATTTCATAGGCAATCCACACAACACACATTCATTTGAGCAAATGAATTTTAAAAACTGGCCCAAATGTCAATCATTTCAAATTATTACCAGTTCTCAAGCATGTACACATCGTGGGGAAAGAAAAACACATATTTGTAGGGATTGGAGAGATAGTGCAGGGTTGAAGGGTTTAAGACCCTTGCATTGCTCTGGTAAATCCAGTTCAATCTCTATCACTGAATATGAGTCCTCTACTTTCCCCAGTCACTGCCAGGAGTTAAACCTGATACAGAGTCAGGAGTAAGTCCCAAACACCTTCAGGTGTGACCCCAGATACACACAGACACACACATACACAGACACACACACAAATACACAGACAGACACATACACACACACACACGCACACATATATATATACATATATATGTATGTATGTGTATATATATATATATATATATATATGTACTTGCTCCTTGCCTACTGGCTCTCTGCAGAGATAAGTGAAAAATAGCCTCTCATGATAATATGTTTTGATGGGAATATATTTTGCTCTTTTTCAGACAAAACATGGGCCGCCAAGATGTGATCCCGGGGGCCGCACGTATGTGCGGCCTCTCCGCAGCTGCACGAGCATGACTCCAGACGCAAGCTAAATTTTTTGGTATGGGCAGCTCCTCGCAGAATGTCTCCAGACTGAGAACTAAGCCGCGGTCCTGTGCCCGCCCAGGAGGGGAAAGGTATTTCTCTCTCGCCTCTTCCTTGCTTGGGGTGAAGGGCGCCATATTATGAGGACCACAGATGGGGTTTACAAGCTTGCAATGGCCCAATATCTGGAAGAAATCTCCCTGGACTTAGTTGCTAAAGTACAGAAATCCAAAACCGCATGGCCCCTCATATCTCTTCACAACAGGTCTGACTCTAGGGGGTACTCCTAACAATAATAGTGAGGTTTGTGTTGAAATATTAAATGTAACCAAAGTAAATAGAAAGTAAAGTGAAATTTATCAGTTACAAGGTGGGCGGTGGGTTGCGGGGGCGGGATGGGAGGTGTACTGTTTTTTTTTTTTTTTTGGTGGTGGTTGAATATGGACACTGGTGAAGGGATGGTTGTTTCAGCATTATATAACTGAGACTTAAGCCTGAAAGCATTTTAATTTTCGACATTGTGATTCAATAAAAAATAGAAATTAAAAAAAAACAGACAAAACATGAAAAATCCATACAAAACAAAACCCGCTTAACTTTCATTTATTTAAGAATACTTTTATATAGTAAATTGCTTTTGAGGCTGGAACTGAACTATTCAGGATGAGCCCAGGTAAACTGCTCTGCACACGGACAGAAACATAGGGACCCATGAAAATGGGTGAGATTTCTCGTGTGTCCTGACTGGTTTGGATGAAGCTGAACATCTTTTTTTTTTTTTGGCTGCCTTAGTAAATAATTTCCTAAATTTCGGTATACTGAAATTGTCAGTCTTCCTTTTCTCACAGATCCCTGGTGCTTACTTAGCCTATTTGTTGTCAGTATGCAGATCCTTGGTAGTTTGTTTGTTTTCAGTATGCAAAACAATTTTGCATGATCTTCCTATAACTCTGTTGTTGATGACCTCATAAAGTATTGAGCCCTTTAGAGTATGAACTGTAGGATGGTAATAAAAGGAGATTTCGGGGCTCTCTACCTTTGTCATAGATCTGAGAGAACCTGGACCCTCCATGACAAAAGTTTCCTTTGTGTCCCTTGTCTCAGCATCTCTGACTGAACGAATATTCATGCAAGAAATTGCCCTTCAAAATAAGGTGGCTTGCAGTTAAGAATTCTGTACATTTCTAAGTTCATTTCATTATTATTATTGTTAATATTATTGCTATTATATAAAATCTAGTGTATTATCACCAAAGGACGTGATTACACTCATTTAGACACTTCAATATAATTTTAGTTCCTATTAAATTGTTTTAGTTATGTGCATTGGTGTGTAAATAAAATCTTAGGAACTAATCAAAATCTTTATCCCTTTTTAGTAATAGCTAAGCTTTGAGAGCAGCAGGGAGTAATATTTTACATGAGAAATAATTAAAATATTTTCAGGAAAACTCCTTGCAGTTCTGTACCATAAAATATCACATTTAATATTCTTTCTTGAACTTAATTCTATGTATAGTAAATTCAGAAAATAAAGTAACCCTATGTCTATTATCAGTTATTTTCTAGTAGAGTTTCATGGTCTTAAGGAAAAGGGATATAAAATAATTGTATATTTGGAGTATTTAGGAAAAGAAACAATTATTAATGTATTTTAAAATTCATGAATTTTATTACTTAATTGTGATTCTCCATATTTTGAATCTTTTAAATCCATAGAAAGACTATATTACAATTATAGCATAAATATTGTGTCATAACTCAGGAGTATTCCTTAATATCCTTACTATAGTCACTGTCACTGTCAATGTCATCCCATTGCTCATTGATTTACTTGAACGGGCACCAGTAACGTATCCTTTGTGAGACTCATTGTTATGAAAAATAATGTATCACTTTTTTTTCTGTCTTAAAGCGTGTCAGTCATGTTGTTTTCAGTGACAGCTACAACAAATATAAAGAATGAGGGCTATTAAAATCATCTCTAGGGCCCAAGAGATAGGACGGAAAATAGCACAAGTACCTTGCAAGCAATAAATCCAGGTTGAATCCTCAGCACCACATATGGTCTTCTGAGCCCTGCCCAGAGTGTTCCCTGAGCTGAGTCATGAGTAACTATGGAGCCCATCTTGATATGTGGCCCCACCAACAAAAGATAACCATTCTATACTTCCCCAAACTACCCATATTAAAAGGAATCAGAGATATCATCTCTCATATGGCATAGTCTTTCTTTAGAATGATACAGCAATCTTTTAAAATGAGGGCAGGGAACGATTTAGGAGCATCAAGGAAGTAGAGATTGTGAAAATTATAAAATGGAGAAATAATAATCAGAAAATTATTTTTAAATCATAGAAAAATCATTAAGTAATGGTGAAAGCAAAACTGTAGAAAAGAAAAACTTAGCAAATATACTGTGAAAAAATACAACTTTTGGTCAATATATAATGCCTGTGATACAACACTGTTGTCAGGCATATGTATATGTCAGAAATGTGTGATTTGAGGAGTATTTCATATAAATTCCCAGTGATAATACATAAATTATATAATCTATGATTATATAGTATATAATATAAAATGTATTTATAGAGTATGTAAACACATACATTTTTTACACAAGTTTATGAGGGAGTGTAAGCAAAATTATACATTATAGGGGCTGGAGCGATAGCACAGCGGATAGGGCATTTACCTTGCACACGGCCAACCCAGGTTCAAATCCCAGCATCCCATATGGTCCCCTGAGCACCGTCAGGAGTAATTCCTGAGTGCAGAGCCAGGAGTAACCCCTGTGCATCGCCGGGTGTGACCCAACAGTCAGAGAACAGTCATCCAGTTGCTCATCAATTTGTTCGAGCGGGCACCAGTAACGTTTCTCATTGAGAGACTCATTGTTACTGTTTTTGGCATATCCAATATGCACAGGTAGCTTGCCAGGCTCTGCCGTGTGAGCTCGATACTCTCACTAGCTTGCCGGGCTCTCCAAGAGGGGCGGAGGAAATGAACTCAGGTCGGCCGCATGAAAGGCGAATGCCCAACCGCTGTGCTATTGCTCCAGCCCCTGAAAAAGCAAAAAAAAAAAAAAAGAAATATATATATATATATATATATATACACATTATACATTTATACATTTCCCCAACTTTTATGTAATCAACATCATTTACAATACTGTTAACAATAAAGTTTTGGGTTCGCATTGTTCTGAAACTGCACAATTGAAGTATTTGCATCCCTCCATCAATGTTTCAAAATTTCCTACTACCTGCCCTCCACCCCCTCCCCAACCTTGATAAACTCAGTTCTGGAGACCAACTCTCAGAGTCTGATTGCGTTGGCCATTTGCTCGTTCCATTACTCTGTTTTCTTTATATTCCATATATAAGAAAGATCATTCTGTATTTGTCACTCAACTTCTGATCTTTATTTTAAAGTAATACAGATTTATCACTTATTTTATTAAAATCTGTACTCATAATTACTGCTGTGAATTTTGCATACTTCGTCTACTAACTGTACAATATCTGAAACTACCAATATTATAGTACTTTAATATGCCATATTTATGGATTCCAGTTTTATAGTTCCCCTTCAGTATTTAATCCTTTCTCAATATCTTAGAGGGCACATGGTTTGGAGAACTTTCTCGATATTAAATTCCATTTTATAAAATACATGGTAGCATTTGCATCTAACTTAAGCACATCCTTCAATGCATCTCTGGAGTATTGGTAATGCATATAAGCTATTATAATACCTAATATAGTGTTAATCCCATGAAAACAGTTACACTATATTGCTTTGGAAATGATGATTCCCCCAAGAGTAGAAGTTCAGCACATAGACAGTTGCCATAGTCTTAACTACGTTGTAGATATTTTTGATCTGTGGTTGTTTAAATCTAAAGATGGGGAAGCTGAGGACTCAAAGGCACAGCTTAGTTATATTTGTAGATGTCACTTGCTGTTGCTATGTTGTCACTGCTCAAATATACTGCAAATATCATCCAAACCTAAAACAAACAAACAAAAAAAAGACAGTGACAACCTTGAATGTAGTAGCAAGCTTTCTCTTGAGGGAATTCTTGATCTTTTTCATACAACTATAAATTATTTGCGCATAGTTTATAGTTTAACAGTACTATACATAAAATATATCTCTAATATTAATCAACCTCACTAGTTTTTCTTAAATTCTTTCCTGTTTTGCCTTTCCCCATACAAATACCTAAAGTACTCTCCAACCTGTATGGTATTTTAAAAAGGCCAGTTGAGGGCCATACCAATAGTACAGCAGGAAGGGCATTCACCTAGCATGTAGCCAATCCGGGTTAGATCCCCAATACCCCATAACGTCCCCTGAGGCCATCAGGACTGATGTCTGGGCAGAAGCAGGAGAAAGCCTTGAACACCACCACATGTGACCCCCAAAACAAAAAGATAAATAAAGAGTACATTTGTCTGCCATGCACTTCTGGAGATGGAGTTCTCATAGTTCTTTTACAATCCTTCCCACCAAGGATTCTACTGTGCAGCCAATTTTGAAAGAAAAAAAAATTACGTAGACGATTTTCAACTTGTTACCTTTAGGAAGTGTAATGTCAAAACTTTAAAAACAAAAGTAATAGAAGTTACTTCATATCTTTCTTCTTTGAAGTTTACTTCTTTTAAGGAATTTTTGGAGTCTTAAAGTGATGACTCCTGCCCCAGGACTAGAAAAATAAACTAACAAAAGATAGGAGAGAAGGAATCCTAGGAGAGGGTTTGAAAAAGAGAAAGAAAAAAAGAGCCCAAGTGAGGGCTCTCACAGCAAAAGCTCAGTGGAGAAGTGCGAAGGCAGCATCAGGGAACTGAAGTCACCTAAGTCAGTCTAGATAAAGGAGCTGGCTCCAAGGGCATGAAACCTTAATCACTCACACTAGAGATTGCATTGGCTCTTTGTCACATCACATCCATTAGCAGCTTTCCTTTGATGGCATCCCTTACTTCCCCGGGATGAGGTCAGTCTAAGCCTTGAGAATTTAGACTTGTTCTTTATCCTTCATTCAAACTTGAGTTTCTACTACTAGTGACTTGAAAATGATGGCCCTTTCCCACAGATTTATTTTTGTCAAATTCTCAACAGGAGGAAGCTGAAAGAGGGGTATTTCCCTTTGGATAAAGTACCCGTGACATTTCCCTTTTTCTTTCAGTTTTTAAAATGTCTGGGCAGTAAAATGTTTTAGAATTATTTAGTCCTTTCATTTCACTTTAGATGAGAAATATAGAGGAAAAATCGGGACTCATACTTAGTCACAAAACAAAACAAACTCTGAACCTATTTTTTAGCCTGTGAAATCTCTCCCACTTGGGAACTGAATTTTATGCCATCTGGCTCCAAAAGTAGAGCTTGCAATGTCAGGCAGTACTTGGAGGAAACAGCTGCATACAGATCACTCTGAAACCCTCATAAAAATATATGGTACTATCATTTTTTTCTTTTTAAAAATGTTTTATGGGATCCCCCATAGTATCTTTTGCTAGTCTTGCTGTAAAAATAATGTTTATGGTGATTGAATATACTTTCAGTAAATAGCTTCTGTGGCTATCAAATGACTGTTTTTCTTCTGCATTTAATCACCTGGGAAGTAAGATATGATGGCAAACAGATTTCACTGCCTTAAACAATATTTGTTAAGGAAACACTTTTGCCCTGGAGCATCTTACTTAGAAAGTAATTTCCTGGTCGCTGGTTGGAGTCATGCTTTATTATTTGATTTTTGTTGTTGTTGGGGTTTTTTTATGTTTTTTTATTTGTTTGCTTGCTTGTTTAGGCATGAATCAATTTGGATTTTTTTTTTTTGGTCTGGACTTTATCTAGTCCTGAAATGAATCACAATCTCTTAACATCACAATAATTAAAAATATTTCCACTATATTTGAATCTAACTAAGCTCAAATGTCTCTGTGCTAGTATTTGATTTTGTATCTTAAAAGTCTAGTGACCATTCAATAGATTGTGGATTCCTATGGAATTATGTGGATTAATTTAAATATGTAAATTTTAAAAACCAACCATATTTTGAGAAGTCTTTAAACTTGTTGCCCAGAACTAATTAGTTACATTTTAAAGAGACTTGATACTAGAATAGAATTTGTCTGTAGATTTTAATATATAATGTTTCATGGATATTTCTGATCATTATTAAAAGCTCTAGGGAATATTGGCAATGATGATATAAAAGACATATATTTTATGATTTTTATTAAAAATAGCCCTATATAATTGTTGAATTATTTTAAAATATATATTAGATAAGGAGCGATAGCACAGCCGGTAGGGTGTTTGTCTTTCATGCGACTGACCCGAGTTCAATTCCTCCACCCCTCTCGGATTGCCCGAGAAGCTACCGAGAGTATCCCGCCCAAACAACAGAGCCTGGCAAGCTACCCATGGCATACTCGATATGCCAAAAAACAGTAACAAGTCTCACAATGGAGACTTTACTGGTGCCTGCTCGAGCAAATTGATGAGCAATGGGGTGACTGTGATACAGTGATTAGATAAGGAAATATTTCCACAGGCTGGAAAGTAAGTCAATCAGTAGATTATTTACCTTGTATGCATTAGACCTAGGTTTAGTCCCCAGAACCCCATTTTGTCTCCCAAGAACCACTAGGAGTGGTCATAGAACACAAAGTCAGGAGTTAAGCTTCAAAATTATTGGATATTGCCCCCCAAAAAAAAATTCCAAGGGGAGACCAAATAGCAAATAAAATAGTTTTCTGATAGCATTAGAAACACTAACACAAACTTCTAAGTAGCATTACTAATATTCAACATTTCTGGAAAGATCAGCACTAGTAAATCTAGGTAATGCTTATCTCTAATATTGGGCCATTATGAATATTTTCTATACTAACTTCTCTGTGAATGCATTTTTATAATGAATTAAATTCTACCACATATACAAGTAAATTATTAAGTTTTACAGTAAATTGTGTGTCAGGACTAGGAATATGACCACAGTGGTAGACCACATGCCTATTATATGCAAGACCCTGAGTTTGTTCCTTGGTACCATGCCTTATCTGCTCTGCTAGGCATTACCCTGGTGGTCCCAGAGCACAGCTAGGAGCAGCCCTGGAGGGCTGCTAGAACTGAAGTCACAGGAGGAACACAGGTAATTGAACCAGTACCGACTGCGTGGGGGAGAAACTTAAATATGATTTAATTTAATAGACTCACTTCATTCTTATTTTCACTCTTCCTTTATCAGCAAAACATGAGTTTATTATTGTTTTGCCTTTGCCTGATATTGTACTGGGTATTAATCATAACAATCAATTGAAGCATGCTAAGGACAATTATATTATTTTTAAGAATATATTTAATACTCCTCTCTTGATTTCTTTCCTTCTCTGTCTTCTCCTTACTATACTCTGATGTCAAGGGTGATCTAGATATCCCCTCTTTTAATAATTTGCATTCCCTTATCCAGCTATTTTATAGACCACAGATAATCCTGTATTTGTCCTTCTGCTTCTGACTTAATTCAGTTAACATGTTATCCTCCAGTTCCATCCAAGTTGCAGTGCATTGCATGATTTCATCATTCCTTGCAGATGCATAGGACTCCATTATGTATGGGGACAAGTGTCAAGGGCCTTGGGTATAGCTATATATCCAAACCATACAGATAACAACACTGAAAGCCTGAGATCAAAACGACAATCAGTCTGAAAATTTGGTCTAACAAAGAATCAGGCTGGAGGGTAGAACACGGTGAAGGGCAGCTGACATAGGTGTTGGGATTTGTGCTGGAACACTCTATGCCTGAAACTCAACTATGATAACTCTTTAAATCATGGTGACTTAATAAAAAAAAATAAGAATATATTTAACAGTACAGTAATAGAGTTGGAGCCAAGGTTTCAGTGACCTCTGAATTATGCAAACAATTTATCCAATAGATTTCTCTTCTAACATTGTTACATAGTTTCAGTCCTGACATTCAGCCTTCAGGATAGAGCAAAGAGTTACTTCTCTGTAGCAGTGGCCCTTACAACTCTTAGCATTATTATGGCATCTGCAGAACCATGTTGTACTAAATAGAGTAGCCATCAAATATTTATTGATGTGATACGTTTGCTCCTCTAATCTCTAGTAAAGCAAAGAAAAGTGTTAAGGTCATCTACTGACTGGTCTTGAGGGAGTAAATGAAGCCAAAGATTAGCCATTGCCCTTTAAAATATTTATTGGCCAGTATCACAGTTGTGCTGAAAAATAAGTTGGAATTAATAGAAAAACAGAGTTAAGGGGAAATAAAATCCCTTTACTTTATATTTTCTGATAAAAATAGACAGGGCCTGAAAATAAGATATGTTTCTCAGATTCCAAAAGTAAAATCTTTATGTGGCAAAGGACAGAGTATTTTTGTCTGTATGGTTTTCTTGAGTTTTTTACTTTTACAATGTAGCATTCCACAATGATAAATGCCATGTATTTACACAGTGTGTGCATTAAAAATGGATATGCTCAACAGTTTACAATGATCAACTATTGTCATTTTAAAATGACATGTATTATGCAAATTACTGACATATTCATTCAAAATAAAAAACTGAAACTTTAGGAAATTTTGTATTTATATAACACAACCAATAGCATCTTATTTAATTCCAAAAGACTTATTTCCTAGGGCAACATGATGCCATTTATTCTTTCCCATGTCAATGTTTTAGAGCCCAAATTATACTCCAGAGACACTGTATATTTTCATAAATGTGTTTTCAAATCATTCTTAAGAAAGATGGCTGTGTTATAGTTTATAGGATTCAAGACTAAATGATATCTACTAAAAATAGAGTAGTGAATTAAGATTAACTGTTAAAAGAACATATGAATCCTGGTGGAAATCAGTCATTAGTTGATGTACTGACAATTAATATGACTAATATATATAGTAGCAAATATTCCATGCAACAAATGAACTATATTTTCCATTTGGAAACTAACACCAAACTTATATAGATTTTATCTTCTAAGATTATAAAATAATGATATATATAATCAGTAAAGACTGCTCTGTAGAATTCAAATTCAGAAGCTCAAATACTTTCTGTGGAACAATGAAATATTTTTAAAAAGAAACTGCAGGACCATGGAGGTATCTCACTAAGAGAAGATCTTCCAGGCATGTACAAAGCCCAGCTATGGTCCCCAACAAGCCCAGACAGATCGCCCTCCAAAATAAAAGAAAATCTCTACATCAAAACCAAATTTTAATTTTTAATACCACTCTATGAATTCAATGCGTCTTCTAGATTCAAAGTATTAAAATACTTCTGCATACCTAGATCACAATGTTATATACAAAATTATCATCAACAACTATTGCTAGAAAGTCTCTCATGGCTGTAAGATTTTAGGGTGGTTTTGAGGTGAGTACTGAACATAGTTTAATAAACTTCCCACAAGAAAGAAATTTTTTAAATTAGAGATTTGTCAATGAATGATAATATAGCTGCTATTATTGTCTCAGGTGTTATTAAAAATTACATAAGTTTATAAAGCACTTGGTAATTTACCAGACTCATAAAATTCCATAAGGTAAATATGGCAGAGCACATTGTTTTTCACAATGCACAGGTGGAGAGATTGAGGTTTAGAAAGGTTTAATGTTTCGTTTAAGGTTCCCAGATTTTTCAGTTCTACACAAAGAATTTGATCTCAAATCATAATAATGTAATATTATCACATTACACATATAGTGGGGTCACCTTCTAACAGGATTGTAATCATTACCTTCCATTGTCCCTCATTCTGAAAGAGGAATAGCAAATACACATCCTTTTGGGTAGGATTGAAGATAACGTTATTCAGATTTCATGCCAAAAAAAATATCTCAATGTATCATGAAAAACGTCACGAGCCAGAGCCTGTGCCAAGTGCCCTCAATATGCTTATGGGCTAATAAACACCATGCACCAAAATCTACCAGGAAACATGATAAAACAAGATGAGTCATTTAAATTCTTTTGGTAGAAGCTTTTATTATTATTCACCCCTCTTCCCAAACTTACAGTTCCACATTCAAGAACTTCCAGGCAACTGGCCATTTCACAAAGAGAAACTATTATGCAGAATTGTCTGGAACATTCAGAACAAGTGTGGTCTGCCAAAGAAGAAAGGGATCAACGGGAGCACAATCTTCTGACAAGATACAAATGTCCAATTGTTGGTGGTCTCAAAATATGAAAGAAAAGGGATAGAAGAAAGAGTAAGAAATGTGAGGCCTTTATGAGGCATAAGAAAATCTTAAGCAAGTGATCTCTAATTATCTTCCAGAATTCCCAAAAGCTGAACTCATAACCAAGAAACATCAATGCTATTTTTCCTGTACTGATTCACCTATCCTTATTTCCATGTCTTTATGGCTCCTATGTGTTCTTAATTAGATTATCTATATGGTCCATCTTCAAGGATGGAAAGCATGCCACAGCTACACACTAATCCTTCATTCCACACGCTTGGCAGATTTTGTTGAATTCATTCCTTTATTCACATTCTTACATTCTTACCAGGGAGTGAAACGTGAGGAAAATTTATACATGTATATATTTATGCTTAAGTATACATAAACACATATTTATGTATACATATGCATGTATTTATGTATACATAAATATGGTGTCATTTTCTCCAAAACCTTTGTTATACTTCTTTCCATAATAAAAAGTAACATTGATGTCGAGATAAAGGGCAGAGTTCATGCATGACTAGCCAAGTTATGTTGAATTCCCTCTGGAATTCACCTGTCTCTAAGACAAGCAAATATCTTTCCTTTCCCTCCCAATTATATTGAAAATAGAGAACATCTTTTCCTATGTTTGCTTTCTCTGGATTTCTACCTTCTCAATCGATGTGAAGAATCCTCATGCTCCTTCTAGAGCTAGTTAGAAAAATAATCTGTCCTTGTATATTCACATCCCTCCATAAGCAAGACCCAGTTCATTTGCAGGGTGGGGAAATTGAAGGTGGTGGTACATCCAGTGGTTCTTGGGGGCATTCGGGGTTCTCTGAGCAGGAGACACTATTGGTGGTGCTCAAGAAACTATATATATGCAGTGCCAGGAATCAAAAGGGAGTTGGCTGTAAGACAAATTTATTCATCACCCCATTACTATGTCTCTAACCCACAATTGATTTTAGGGCAGAAGTAATAGGCAATATTCTGGTTTCAAATAGTAACTACATTCTGCAACCCAATGTTTCTGTCAATATAAGTGATATTCTGATGCATTGATTTAGCTGCATAATCTCTACTATCGCTCTAAGAAGCCATTACCTCTGATTTGGAATTCATATTCAAGCTGAAATATATCTGTCAATTGTGGTCTAGGTCATATTTTTTGTTTAAGAATCAACTTAATTCTACCTAAAAGGAAACTTACCTAACTACTTCAGTCTACTTTAACCTCTCATTACCAAATTCCAATGACCTTCTTTGTCTCTTCTATTTAGTGTTTAGTATATTCTAGCTCATTTTGTTAGCAATATCTGCAAATATATCTTCCCATTCTCCAAATAATTCATAAGACTACTCATAGAAAGTTTTACCTTTCATGCTTTTGATACCTATGTAGTCTGACATTCAATGCTCAATTCATACACCCTGTCAGTAATGATGATATTCTAAGGAAATTACCCTGACAGACAACGATAAAAGTGATCTGTGTATTGAATTACCTTTGATTCATAGCAGCCTGAACTTCCAAACTTCTAGACAGATTAGGTCAAGTGACAAAAAGAAGACTTCTTAAAAGTATACATTCATTACAAGCATTGTTAGACATTGGTTCTTTCTAAAGGAGAACAGGACCAGGAAGGGAGATGTGTGCTGAAAGTAGACTAGAGACTGAACACAATGGCCACTCAATACCTCTATTGCAAACCACAACACCCAATTGGTGAGAGAGAGATCAAAAGGGAGTACCCTGCCACAGAGGCAGGGTGAGGTGGGGGGGAGATGGGATGGGGTGGGGAGGGATACTGGGTTTATTGGTGATGGAGAACGTGCACTGGTGGAGGGATGTGTTTGTGAACATTGTATGAGGGAAAAACAAGTTCTAACATGTGTGAATCTGTATCTGTACCCTCATGGTCATTCACTAATTAAAGAATAAAAAAAATAAAAAATTTAAAAAACTAAAGGAGAACAGGCAAATATGCCTTCCCAAATATTTCAGAGGACACAGGTAGGTACCCTTGAAATCAATGATTTAGAATTTTACTTCCATCAATCATCTCTGGTAAATACTAAGGATTAGGCTTTTCTGCATATCTGAAAATTTAATAAATATAGTTTTTAATTGGTGGAACCATAATGCTTGTACACATGGCAAAGCTCTCACCTTGAACATAGTTGACCTGGGTTCAATCCCTGAAAACCCATATGGACCTCCAAGTTCCAGGAGCTATGATCCCTGAGCACAAAACCGGAATTAAGTCCTGAGTGCCTCTGGGTGTAGCCCAAACACACAGACACACACAGAAAAAAAATGTTTTGGTGATTTTTAATGTTGTTAAAGATAGGGTTTCATGCATACAGCATTCAAAAACCAATTAGAGTGTTCCCACTCCTCAAACAGCACCGTCCTTGTTCCTGTCCTTGCCCCTGCCATAGTAAGCTCAATCCTGCAGACAAATTCTTGTGTTCTGTTACCTTTGGCAATTTATTATTCTCTTACTATGTATCTTTATACCCTACAGTAGGAAAATCATTTTGCATCTCTCCCTTTACTTCTGACCAACTTCATTCAGCATGATAAACTCCAGATCCAGCCATGTGGTAGCAAATTGCATGATTGCATCTTTTCTTATAGCTGAATAGTAAGAATTCTTCTAAAAATAAAAATAAGAACTAGATGTTTGGCCAGAAAATTTGCTCAGTGAACTGTATGCATATTTTTAATTCATGAGTCCTGGGTTCAACCCCAGCATGGAACCAAGAGTAGCCCCAGGACAACAAAAGATGTGGCTCAACAAACAAGTGTTTCTGAAATTGCTGGGAATATTTTCCATGGTTTTGACATTCTTAAAGGAATATAAGATAAAAAGTGAAACTTGTTACAAGCTACATACAGTCTATTGCAGTAATTGCTTTTCTTTTACAAATCTTCTCAAGCAAGAAGTTGTCATTAAAGATCATTCAATTTGTCTTCAAATCATCATGGCTCCCACTAATATACTAGCAAACCTTGAACAAATTATTCTCTAAATTTGATTTCTGTTCCCTAACTGTAATATTTCTTTTTAACTTGCTCTTTTTCGTAACAATTAAATAGTTCTCCAGTAATTTTCAAAACATTTATGTTCTTGAAACTAAATAATCTCAGAAATTTGTTTTCAATTTGAATAGAGACTAAAACCATGAGAACCAAATAGGTGATCTAGTCTATGGTTTTGATGTATTTTAGAAAATTAAAAATTTTTAATGTATGCATTTTATTATTGTTTTAACTTCTTTGTCAGTGCTTACCTTAATAAATAGAGTTGGTTTATCTTATGATTTTCATTAAAGCAGGATAATAGAAATTTGTATCATAAAAGAATAATGTGATGCATTTTAACATGTTGAAAGACAATATTTCTGCATCTAGAAACTTGATAATATTTAATATGCAAAGTTAGCAGCAAGCAGAGGTAAAGATAGTTACCAACCGTGCGTCACCCTTGGTATATTTAACTTGTATATTTACCCTCCTTCTAGTGTCATAAATTCTTTTTTGTGCAAACATTTAATAAATACTGCTCAAATTTAACTCTAAAGCTCATGAGTTGGCAGAATAAATGCCCAAAATCTTGCTCCTAAAATAAACTAAATTTTATTGTGATATCAGAATAAAAAAGGAAACAATATAACCCTACAGCATTGCTAAAAATTCCAGAAACTTCTCCGTGGATCATTATAACTTAAATGTTTTGGGAGCACAAGTATATGGACATACAAAAATATATTAGCACATCACATAAAATTTCTACTCTTTGAATCTTTATTACAAAATTCAGTATATATCTAAAATAAAATCAAGAAAATCTTTCAGAAAGATCTAAGTTATTTTCTTATTCTTAGACTTATGAACTATTTATATCCTAGACTAACATAACATCTCTCTCACATAGCATCTTTCTCTGGAGCATTACCTTATGCCTACTTGCCTCTTTTTAATAGCTATTAAATCAAATTCCTTACCATTAATCTTAGTAAGTTATTCTCAGTCTTCTGAACACAAAGGATGATAATTTCACTTGAACTGTTTTATAGCTAAAATATCCTCAGCACAGCTAGGTAGCACATCTCCTGTTCTTACTTTTTGGTCCTTCCTTGCCAATAGTATTCCTTTATTAACTGTACATTCCCTACCACAAAAGACTTGCAATGTGTTGGATATCCTAAATACTCTGAGATCTGCTAACATATTTTCACATATCAGTCAAATATGATTGTGTTTGCTTATCTATTTACAATTGAATACATATATTTACATACATATGTAATGTGATCCATATAACCACATTTACACCTTCGCAAACACACATGTATGCATATGCACATTTGCAGTCTACATCACACATATGCAGGCACAAATACAGAAAATAACAATTGTATAATTTTTAAGGCATGAAGTACTGCTTTCATTAACCTTAAAATGCAAGTATTCTGACTCTAGAATTTGTGTCCTTTCCTATTATATTTAGTTTGATCTGTCTTTTGTTTGGGCACCATACTAGGTAATGTTGAGGTGGTGCTCATGGCTCTGTGCTCAGGAAATGTTCTCAAAACTAATCAGAGTACCATAAGGTGCTGGTGAGTGAACCCAGACTTCTAGCATATAAAGTATGCACTGCAGCCCTTTGAGCTATATCTTCAGTTCACAAAGTTCAAACTCCTATTCAGAATGCTATACAATTTTGCTCTCTCCAGAAAACTGATTATAATAAATTATTTCCCCTTCACTGCTCTATATTTAATCTATAATTATTCCTTGAATGCAGTATATTTTTAACCAGTTTGCTAGTTCCAAACTATGACCTCTTAGCTGGTGACATAAGTTTTTACATAAAGTCTTTTGTAAAAAAGTTTTTCTTCATTCGTAAATATTTAATAAAGTATGTTTATATTATTATTATGAATTCATCTCAAGATATTTAGTAATAAGTAATTTTGTAAAAGTGTGTAGTTCCTTCTTCCATGATATTTTGCTTTTATCATTTTTCCACCTATAGTATTAATATTCTCCTTCATTTTGATTCCTTTTACTCCATGTCCTCTTCCATTTTTTAAATACAAGCACAAAACACAAGAAAGAAACAATATTGCTTCAAAGAGATTGCATTTACACTGAATCTTGTTGAATTCTGTTTGTGGGTAGATTTTTCTACACTGATTTAAAAAACCAACCAAATTCCAGTCTCTGGAATAAGTAATTTAGTTATTGATCAGCTAGTAGCCTACATGTATTTCCACATATATAAGTACGTATCTACCTATTATAATATTCACAGTATATTCAAACTACAGAATCTACACAGGTTCACATATTCATAGAAAACATTGAAAATCTGAATTTAAGTTACTAATTTGTGACTCTAACTTGATGTCACAATAAACCTGCCATACTAAGGACAGTGAATAATTATAACCACTGCATTTGCATACGTGTTTTCTTTCAACCAATAAGTTTATAATACCCCAAAGATATAAAACATCTTTTAAAGAACTTTGCAAAACTAAATGGAGAGAAAGGGACACTCCTTCATTGTTGGTGAGAATGCCAGTTGGTCCAGCCTTTTTGGAAAACAATATGGGCATAGCATAAAAAGCTAGAAAATTGGTTTGATAATTGAACAATACCACTTCTGAGAATATACCCCAGGACCCAAAAATAGCAGAAATGTCATATGCACTTCTATGTTTATTGTAGAACTATTTACAATAATCAGAATCTTGAAACAACTCCGAGTGCCCTAGAAGGGATGATTGGTTGAAAAAGCAATGGTACATCTACCAATGGAATACCATACACTGTTAGGAAAAATGAGGTTATTAAATTTACTTATAAATGGATGGACTTGGAGAGTATCATGCTGAATGAAACGAATCTGAAAGAAAGGGACAGACATAGAATTACTGCACTCATTTGTGGAATATATATAAAAAAAACAACATAGAATAAGACCAATACCAAAGGGCATTTGGGATAGGGAAGAAACCACTATGAAGAATATGACAAAGAGAGTTAGAAATGATCACAGTGGACAAGAATTAAATGCTGAAAGTGGTAAAGGGATATAAACGTTATAACCTCCCAGTATCTGTATTGCAAACCATAATGCCCAAAAGATGAGAGAGAGAGAGAGAGAGAGAGAGAGAGAGAAAGAGAAGGAAAGTGTCTGCCATAGAGACAGGCTGTGGGGAGGGTGGTCACGATCACGATCACACTATGCCGTTAATCACCGATTTCTCGGGCAGGCTCAGTAACATCTCATTTCGTCCTTTCCCTGAGATCTAGAAGTCCATCTCAACTCGGCCCTCCCAACAATGTTGCACTGGGGGCTCTTCAGGGTCAGGTGAATGAGATCCAGATTGTTACTGGATTTTGCCTATGAATACACTATGGGAAGCTTGCAAGGCTGTCCCATGTGGGCAGGAAATTCTCAGAAGATTGCCAGTTTCTCCCAGAGGGAGAAGTAGGCTAAAGATATCGCTTCTGAGAGCTTGCTTTTAAGTCTCTTTCTGGATGTTGGCCATTGATGGGATTATACACACCTGGGTTCCTCTGCCGGTACCTTCATGCATGAGGCCTGTCCGAACGTTTTGAGAGGGGCCTCCAGCATGGCTGTAGCTAGGTTCCGGTCGTCTTTGGCCGCCGGGAGCTCCACTTGGGGAGGGGAGGGAAGCTGTAGCCCATCCCCTCCAAGGAGCCCGGAAGGAAGACAGCCAGGCATGGGGGCAAGAGACTCTCTGGGGAGGGTGGTAGCAGGAAAAAAAAAAACCCTGGAGACATTGGTGGTGGAAAATGTACACTGGTGAAGGGGGACTGGTGTTGGAACTTTGTATGACTGAAACCCAACCATAAACAGTGCTCTAAATGTGTGTTGTGGTAATTCAAGTAATAAACATCATTATTCAATAAATAAATAAATAAATAAATAAATAAATAAATAAAAACAAATATTTTTAGGGATATTTTTACAGAATTTCTAGAAGATTAGTCAAAGGGTCAGTAAACACGTTTTGCATGTTAGAGGTCAGGATTTGATTCCAGCACTGCACAGCATGGTTTTCTAAGCACTCCTAGGAGCAAACCTTTAGCATGGAGTCACGAAATAGCCACTGAGCACTGCCAAAACCAAAAACAACCAAAACAAAAAATAAGAAAAAAGTGTTTTAAAGAGACATTTATCACTTTACTATGGTAATGACTATTATTCAATATAAAAATGTCATCAATTTAGTGAAAAGATCTTGTTTATGAACTTTGGGAAACACTCAAGGTTTCTTCAAGCTTAATGAAAATCCCAATCTATTCTTGTACAAATGATATTTTCTACCTCCTACTCTTCTGTAGTGGTTTCAATTTCTTCTCCTATAGTTTTTTTTTTTCTGTGACAATTTGTTAGGAAATATTTTCTGGGCAAGCATATGTTTAGTATAGGAAATTTTCTTTACTCTGTATTTGAGGTCAAGAACTCAGAATTCTTTTAAAAAGAAAAAAACACCACCAAGCTCACTCAGGATGACTCCACAAATGTTACCAAGCATCCTGACAGTGGTTATTGCATTATTATAAAGATAAACTGCTGTTTTGATATATTGTTTCAAAAGAAATCTGATACATCCAGGAATGTATATTTTTCACTCTGGTGAGTTTAACTGAGGAAAAAAGTGTTTTGTTTACCTCCCCGTAAGTGAAGTGATTTTCTGCATAATAAGTAGTTGGCAAAATATAGACTCATCTAAAATAAAAGGGGTAATACAAACATTAGAAACTGAATTTTTGAGGGGTGTGGTGCTGCCAGCAGGTCAATCTGTACCTGTGGAGGGAGTGCATCAGCAGCCTAATGGTGTTTTCAGGCTTCCAGATACCCCCCCAAATTGCTGCTGTGTGTTTGACCAGACCCCAACAACTTGGGGCCAAGTTTACCAAGAAATTAAAAGGCCAGAAGTTAGGTATATAAGGAGACACACCCACAAACCACCTACGGCTCAGCTACATAAGCTCATTTATTGGCCTTCTTTCAGAGATCCATAATACTCAAAAGAAGTCAATAGACACAGTTAGGGCCTGGAGCACAGAGGTAGGCGGGACCCTGTGACTGAGAGCTACAGGCCCACTTGTATCGGGACTGGGCCTCCTCCCCCAAGGTTCCCGGTTTTCCAGTAGCCTGGCAGTCACACACACAATCTACCCCCAGTGCCATGTAATCTCATCAACGGCCAAGACCCAGGGACTATAAACTAAAACTCCTGAAAGAGAGCACTGCAGAATGTCCTGACTCCATGCCAGCCTGTCCTTACCTGGAGAGGGGCGGGTGAGAGTCCTCCCTGCTCTAAGGGACCCAACTCTGGCAACCAAAAGCCTCCACAACCCAACTACCCCCACAATCAATGCTACTCTCCAAGCTCTCAGGCCGAGCCTTATGCATGAATGAAGTCCTAGAGATCCCAGGTAATTCAGAACTTTATGACCTTGGACTCTGGGTTCAGTGGGACCAGGAGCAGAGATCCTCTGCCTGGTTTCCCCAATCTCCGGCAACCCAGGGGTCACGCCTATAAGCCACCTTCTGTCAGAGCCAGATAATCTCATCATTGGCCACTGTCCAGATTACATGGCTACTTATCCTGAAAGGGAGCATAACATGAAGCCCCATAACCATGCCACCGGACTCTGCACCATGCTGTTTCACAGGGCATGCCTCAGAGGGAGTCTGGTGAGAACCCTCTCTGCCCGACAGCCAAAAGCCTCCACAACCCAACCACCGCAACACTCAAGGCTGCTCCCCACGTGCTTGGGCTGAGTCTCACATATGAGTAAACATACTCCTGGACCTCAAAGCCGCTTTCGTGGGCACAGGACACATCATAAAACACTCCATACGCATTCCCCATAATTACCACACCACATTTAATGGGGTTCAGATAGTAGGAAACAAATCATAGAGGGGAAATAGATATATACATATGTGCATATATACATATTTTCAGATATATATACCAAAGATTACATCACCCAAACTGTAACAACATATTGGTGATAGCCTACAGAATATCTTAATGGCTCCCGCCAAAATAAAACAATCTTCACACTGTTTCTTATATTAACACTTTTTTGTAAGCATGTTCAGCATTCTTCTTAACAGACAATAGGAAATATATTATTTTGGTTGTGTTTTGGAACAGGGATTGGGGTTTGGGATAGAAACATCCTGAATATTGTAGTGGGAAGGTATAATGGTCGTGGGGTTGGTGTTTGAATATTGAATGTAATCAAACATTGTAAAGTAACTTTTAAAATAAAAAAAAATTAAAAATAGACTGAATTTTAAAAATATTTTTAAAATGAAAATAAAATAAATGAATATGTGTGCAACTACAGAAAGTTGCATGTATATATTACATATACATATATAATTTTTTATATTTTGAACACATAATTGACAAAATACCTCATCAATTTCAACTTTCCTCTTCATCAATATCTTGAAGCATTTTCTTAAGAAAATGGTAGGGAATAGAAAAACTTTATAAGCATACAAGCATACATAAATTTAAAGAAAATGAAATTAATGATGCCAACAGAGCTCACCAATTAATTTTCTCAACCTCTAAATAAATTGACATATAGAATATGAATGATCATAACATCATATGTATGTAACATATAGTTTACATCTGATCTTCTCTTGTGCCATTGATTTCTTAAGTTTTCATTGTATGACAATCAAGAGTAAACTATAGAATGAAGTTTCATCACACTGAAATTTCCAAGAACTATAAAATTCAGCTTGCTTGAGAATATTTCAAGCATAAATAATCTCCTGTTGACAGTGAACATTCAGCATGAAAAAGCTACTTTACATATATTTCTAAATCCCTTCAACTAATTTCCACCAGAGACAGTTATTGGTGACAAGCCAACCTCATAGCTTTAAAGAGAACAATGAATAGGAGAGCAATGAGTATATACAATAAATGGAGAGGTATGAGCAATAGTACAGTGGGAAAGATACTCGCTATAAATATGACCAACCCATGTTTGATCCCTGGTAGCTTATCTGATCCCCTGACACTGTCAGGAATGACCTCTGAGTGGTAGCCGGGAGTAAGCCTTGGATAATGCACAAAAACCCCAAAAATAAAATAAAATAAAATAAAATAAAATAGCTGCCGGCTTGGGCTGCTCTGCATCCTCTCCCACTTTGCCACCGGGGCCAATCAAGACCAGTGCCGCCCCACTTCACGCATCTTGAACAGGTAAGAACCGACAGGGAAACACTTCCCTGCGCTGCGCGGACCTGTGAGAAACTGCGACCCGGCCAGGAAGATTCTGGGGGCATGGCCTGTATCTCAGTGGGTGTGGTCTCAACGTGGACGTGGCCTTCTGTCGGAGTGGCCAACACTAACACGGCCACAGATATTATCTCCACAGATATTATCTCTGACCTTAGCACAATAGGTATTGTCTATTTCTTTGAAAATCACTTTAATCATCTCAACCACCTATGCAAAATACCCATTAGCTTAGTCTAACTTTATACAACCTATCAGTGACTAAGGGAAGCTTAGCACAAACAGAAACTCACCTTCCCACAACAAGAGGAAACAGGAATAAAGAACCACAAAGCTCAGACTCTACACTTCCATATCAAGATGAAGAAGCAACGAAAATCCCCTCCACCAAGAGAGGGAAATGAAAAGATTCCAGAAACATCATTAGGGGCTACTCACATCTACGACCTCTCAGATAAACAATTCAGAGAGGAAATCTAGAGGAGAGTCGACCTATTACAAGCAACCATGGAACAGACATCCAATAAGTTACGGGAGGAGATGAATGAAGCACTGCAAAGGTCTACCAAGAAAATGCAGGAAGAAATGAGAGCAGAAATATCAAACCTACGAACGGAAGTCACACAAATAAAGGAATCAGTAGATGAACTAAAAATCTCATTAGATGGCCTCAACAGTAGAATGACTACAGCTGAAGACAGGTAAGCGACCTAGAAGATGAGCTACAGAAAGCTTATACACAAAAACAAATCATGGCCAAAGACCTCGAAATGGCTATAGAACAAATCAGAGCCCTGGGGGATGACTTCAAGAGGGACAACATTAGAATCATTGGAGTACCAGAACCACAGGGAAGTAACCCCAATGAAAAAAACACAGTCAAAGACATCATTGCTAAGAAATTCCCAGAGCTGGAGAAGGAAGGCATCCAGATACAAGGAGTCCGAAGAGTGCCAGCAAAAAGAGACCCAAATAAAAACACTCCAAGGCATATCATAGTCAGAATGACAGATACTATGGATAGAGACACAATTCTGTAAGCAGCAAGGTCAAAGAAGGAAATCACATAAAAAGGAGCACCCCTCAGATTTACAGCAGACCTGTCAGACGAAACTCCGAGCCCGAAGACAATGGTGGGACATAGTGAAAAAACTCAATGAAATGAATGCCTCACCAAGAATACTTTCTCCGGCTAAACTCTCACTCAAACTCGAAGGAAACATACACTAGTTCTCGGACAAACAACAGCTCAGGAACTTCATAGTCTCAAAACCAAACTTGAAAGAAGGTCTAAATGGGCTACTGTGAGACAAGTAGGAGCCCCATGAGTACAACAAATCCCACAGAAAGATGACACAAAACCCCATCCCAATAATCTCTCTCAATGTCAACGGCCTAAATGCACCTATCAAGAGACATAGAGTGGCAAAATGGATCCGGAAATTAAACCCAACATTCTGTTGCCTGCAAGAAACTCACCTGAACAGAGTAAACATAGACTCAAAGTCAAAGGATGGAAAACAATCCTGCAAGCAAACAACCCCCTTAAAAAAGCTGGAGTGGCCATCCTAATATCCGACAACATCGATTTCAGGTTGAAAAAGATTAAAAGGGATAGCGAAGATCATTTTCTGTTTATCAAGGGATATGTACAACAGGAAGAAATCACACTCTTAAACATATATGCACCTAATGAGCGACCAGCTAAATATTTAAACTCCTAGCAGACTTCAGAGGACATCACTAACAGCACAATAGTAGTCTAGACTTTAATACGGCCTTATCGCCTCTAGATAGATCGACAAGAACAAAACTCAACAAGGAAACACTGACTCTGAAAGAATAAATTGAAGAGTGAGAGGCCTAATAGACCTATACAGGGCCTTACACTCCAAAAAGAAGGAATACACATTCTTTCCCAGTGCACCCGGAACATTTTCTAAAATAGACCATGTACTGGGCCCCAGAACATACCTCAATAGAATAGGAAAAATAGAAATTGTATCAACCATCTTCTCAGACCACAATGAGCTGAAGATAGAAGCTAACCACTCACCGACATGGAGAATCAAATCAAACACTTGGAAATTAAACATTTCAATGTTGAACAATGAGTGGGTCAGGAAGGAAATCAAGGAAGAAATCAAAAAATACTTAGAAACAAATGAGAATGAAGACACGAGCTGCCAAAACTTATGGGACGCAGCTAAAGCCGTGATAAGGGGAAAATTTATAGCTCTACAAGCATTCCTCAGGAAGGAAGAAAGGGCCCACATAGACAGCTTGACTTCACGACTCAAGACCTTAGAAAAGGAACAGAAAAAGGAACCCAAACCAGATCGAAGGAAAGAAATAATAAAAATTAGAGCAGAAATTACTGACATGGAAACCAAAAAGACAATCTGAAAGATCAATGAAACAAAGAGCTGGTTCTTCGAAAAAATAAATAAGATTGATAAACCGCTAGCAAGACTCAAAAAGAAAGAAAGAGAGAAAACTCTATTAAATAGAATCAGAAATGAAAAGGGGGGCATCATAAGAGAAACCAGTGAGATTCAAAAGATCATTAGAGACTACTTTGAAAGTCTATATGCCACAAAGCAGGAGAACCTAAAAGAAATAGATGGATTCCTCGATTCCTACAATCTCCCAAGACTGAACAAAGAAGACTTGGAATACCTGAATAGATCCATTAATGTTAAGGAAATTGAAACTGTGATCAAAAACCTCCCCAAAAACAAAAGCCCAGGCCCAGATGGTTTCACTGGCGAATTTTTCCAAACATTTAAAGAAGACCTGTTGCCTGTTTTCCTCAAACTTTTCCAGGAAATTGAAAAAACAGGAACTCTCCCAAACAGTTTCTATGAAGCACACATCTCCCTAATACCAAAAGCAAGCAAAGACACCACTAAGAAAGAAAATTACAGACCAATATCCCTGATGAACACTGATGCGAAGATCCTGAACAAAATACTAGCAAATAGGATCCAACAACTCATCAAAAAGATCATACATCACGACCAAGTGGGATACATCCCAGGGATGCAAGGATGGTTTTACATTCGGAAATCAATCAACATAATCCACCATATCAACAAAAGTAAAGATAAAGACCATATGATCATATCAATAGATGCAGAGAAAGCATTTGACAAGATCCAACATCCTTTCATGATGAAAACCCTCGCCAAAATGGGGTTTGGAGGAAATTTCCTCAAGATAGTCGAAGCCATCTATCACAAGCCTACGGCAAGCTATATTCTCAACGGGGAAAAACTAAGGGCCTTTCCTCTGAGATCAGACACAAGACAAGGATGCCCACTCTCACCACTACTCTTCAATATAGTACTGGAAGTACTTGCCATAGGTATTAGACAAGAAAAAGAGATTAAGGGCATCCAGATAGGAAAGGAAGAAATCAAAATCTCACTATTTGCAGACGATATGATACTATATCTAGAGAAGCCTAAAGCCTCTACTAAGAAACTCTTAGAAACAATAGATTTATACAATAAAGTTGCCGGCTACAAAATAAATACCCAAATATCCATGGCCTTCATATATGCAAACAATGAGGCAGAGGAAAGGGACATGAAAAAAGCAATCCCATTCACAATCATGCCCCAGAAAATCAAGTACCTCGGAATCTGCTTAACCAAGGAATTAAAAGACCACTACAAAGAAAACTACAAAACGCTACTCCATGAAATCAAAGAGGACATGAGGAAATGGAAACATATACCCTGCTCGAGGATAGGGAGAACCAATATTGTCAAAATGGCAATACACCCCAAAGCATTATACAGATTCAACGCGATCCCTATTAGGATACCCATGACATTCTTCAAAGAAATGGATCAAGCTATCCTAAAATTCATATGGAACAACAAACGTCCAAGGATAACTAAAACAATTCTTGGGAAAAAGATGATGGGAGGCATCACCCTCCCCAACCTTAAACTCTACTACAAAGCAGTAACAATTAAAACAGCATGGTACTGGAACAAAGGCAGAGCCATAGACCAATGGAACAGGGTGGAATATCCCTACACACAACCCCAAATATATGATCATCTAATCTTTGATAAGGGAGCAAGAGATGTGAAGTGGAACAAGGAAAGCCTCTTTAACAAATGGTGCTGGCACAACTGGACAACCACATGCAAAAAAATGGGCTTAGACCTCGACCTGACACCATGCACAAAAGTCAGATCAAAATGGATTAAAGACCTCAACATTAGACCACAAACCACAAGGTACATTGAAGACAAGGTCGGCAAAACCTTCCACGATATTGAAGATAAAGGTATCTTCAAAGGTGACACGGAACTAAGCAATCTAGTAAAAAGAGAGATCAACAAATGGGACTACATTAAACTAAAAAGCTTCTGCACCACAAAAGATACAGTGACCAAAATACAAAGACTATCCACAGAATGGGAAAGGATATTTACACAATACCCATCAGATAAGGGGTTGATATCAATCGTATATAAAGCACTGGTTGAACTCTACAAGAAGAAAACATCCAACCCCATAAAAAAATGGGGTGAAGAAATGAACAGAAACTTTACCAAGGAAGAAATGCGAATGGCCAAAAGGCACATGAAAAAGTGCTCTGCATCACTAATCATCAGAGAGATGCAGATCAAAACAACCATGAGATACCACCTCACACCACAGAGACTAGCACAAATCCAAAAGAACAAAAGCAACCGCTGTTGGAGAGGATGTGTGGAGAAAGGGACCCTTCTACACTGCTGGTGGGAATGCCGACTGGTTTAGCCCTTCTGGAAAACAATATGGACGATTCTCAAAAAATTAGATGTTGAGCTCCCATTTGACCCAGCAATACCACTGCTGGGAATATATCCCAGAGAGGCAAAAAAGTATAATCGAAATGACATCTGCACATGTATGTTCATCACAGCACTGTTTACAATAGCCAGAATCTGGAAAAAACCCGAATGCCCTAGAACGGATGACTGGTTGAGGAAACTTTGGTACATCTATGCAATGGAATACTATGCAGCTGTTAGAAAAAAGGAGGTCATAAATTTTGTATTTAAGTGGATCGGCATGAAAAGTTTCATGCTGAGTGTAATGAGTCAGAAAGAGAGAGACAGACATAGAAAGATTGCACTCATCTATGGTATATAGAATAACAGAGTGGAAGACTAACACCCAAGAATTGTAGAAATAAGTACCAGGAGGTCGACTCCATGGCTTGGAGGCTGGCCTCACATTCTGGAGAAAGGGCAACTCAGAGAAGGGATTACCAATTATAATGTAGTCGAAGGCCATGTGGGGGAAGGGAATTTCGGGCTGAATGAGGGCTAGAGACTGAGCACAGTGGCCACTCAACACCTTTATTGCAAACCACAACAGCTAATTAGAAAGAGAGAACAGAAGGGAATGCCCTGCCACAGTGGCAGGGTAGGGTGGGGCGAGATGGGATTGGGGAGGTTGGGAGGGATGCTGAGTTTACTGGTGGTGGAGAATGGGCACTGGTGAAGGGATGGGTTCCCAAACTTTGTATGAGGGAAGCATAAACACAAAAGTGTATAAATCTGTAACTGTACCCTCACGGTGATTCACTAATTAAAAATAAATAAATTAAAAACTAAAATAAAATAAAAATATTTTGATATTCTCGCTCAGAGTTAGTGACACATAGGGCAATGCTCAGTGAGTTTTGCTCTTCCTTTCACTTCACATAATCCAATACCTGATACTAAATTAATAATCAATATGCATAAATAAATTGACCAGTGAAATGAATCACCAAGGGATTTAATTTTAGAAGACTATTTCAAAATATCCTTTTCATTTATATGCAAAACTGTGATATAGGTTCTTAATGTTGTTGAATCAAGAGAAAGGTTTCACTTTTTAAAGTTTTATAGTCATGGAAATAACATAATTATTATAGTTTATATTCATGCTCGGCAAAGCCTTGCAATATGTATATTGAATATTGTATTGTATTCCATATTGTATTCAATATGTCAAATACAGTAACAATAACAGGTATCATTCCCCTGACCCTGTAAGAGCCTCCAGTAGTTGGGAAAGACCAATAAGGAGAGGCTAATAAAATCTCAGGGCTGGGACTAATGGAGGCGTTACTTGGGCCCGATCGGCCAAATCAATGAACATTGGGATGACAGTGATACAGTGATACAGTGATACAGTGATACTAATGCTAATGACATACTTAATTACTGCTCCTCTACCACACCAGAGTGCTAAACACTCCCTATGTCTATCATTATGTTATTTTTTAGCCCAACTCTTCAATTCTGTCCATTCCCCTCACTTGGTAATCTCAGTTCTGTAATCAAAATCCAAGGAGTTTCTGTAGTTAGATATTGTCCATCGTTTTTGCTTTCCTTATATGATATACATGGATAAAATCATCCAGTATTTCTTCTTCTACGTCTGACTAATTTATCTTACCATAAAATCCACTCTCATCATCCAGGTTGTAGCAAAATCCAAGTTTATTTTTTTTTCAAATTTTAAATTAGTGTATCACCGTGAGGGTACAGTTACAGATTTATACATTTTTGTGCTCATGTTTCCCCCATACAAAGTTCTAGAACCCATCCCTTCACCAGTGCCCATTCTCCAACACCAGTAAACCCAGCGTCCCTCCCACTCTCCCCAGTCCTGTCTCCCCGCACCCCAAACTGCCACTATGGCAGGGTATTCCCTTTTGTTCTCTCTCTCTGATTAGGTGTTGTGGTTTGCAATAAAAGTGTTGAGCGGCAATTGCGTTCAGTCTCTAGTCTATATTTGGCACACGTCACCCCTCCCCTGCATGACCTCTGACCACATTTTACTTGGTGTTTCCTTCTCTGAGTTGCCCAGAATGAGAAACCAGCCTCCAAGCCATGGAGTCAACCTCCTAGTACTTATTTCTACTATTCTTGGGTGTTAGACTCCTAGTCTATTATTCTATATTCCACAGATGAGAGCAATCTTTCTATGTCTGTCTCTCTCTTTCTGACTCATTTCACTTAGCATGATATTTTCTATGCTGAACCACTTATATGCAAACTTCATGACCTCATTTTTTCTAACAGATGGATAGTATTCCATTGTATAGATGTACCAAAGTTTCTTCAACCAGTCATCTGTTCTAGGGCACTCAGGTTTTTTCCAGATTCTGGCTATTGTAAACAGTGCTGCGATGAACATATAAGTGCAGATGTCATTTCGGCTATACTTTTTGGCTCCTCTGGGATATATTCCCAGCAGTGGTATTGCTGGGTCAAATGGGAGCTCAACCTCTAGTTTTTTGAGAATCGTCCAAATTGTTTTCCAAAAGGGCTGAACCTGTCGGCATTCTCACCAGCAGTGTAGAAGGGTCCCTTTCTCCCCTTTCTCTCCAACAGCGGTTGCTTTTGTTCTTTTGGATGTGTGCTAGTCTCTGTGGTGTGAGGTGGTATCTCATGGTTGTTTTGATCTGCATCTCTCTGATGATTAGAGATGCAGAGCACTTTTTCATGTGCCTTTTGGTCATTCGTATTTCTTCCTTGGTAAAGTTTCTGTTCATTTCTTTGCCCCTTTTTTTGATGGGGTTGGATGTTTTCTTCTTGTAGAGTTCAACCAGTGCTCTATATACCATTGATATCAACCCTTTATCTGATGGATATTGTGTAAATATCCTTTCCCATTCTGTAGATAGTCTTTGTATTTTGGTCACTGTATCTTTTGTGGTGCAGAAGCTTTTTAGTTTAATGTAGTCCCATTTGTTGATCTCTGTTTTTACTAGATTGCTTAGTTTCATGTCATCTTTGAAGATACCTTTATCTTCAATATCGTGGAGGGTTTTGGCGACCTTGTCTTCAATGTACCTTGTGGTTTGTCGTCTGATGTTGAGGTCTTTAATCCATTTTGATCTGACTTTTGTGCATGGTGTCAGGTCGAGGTCTAAGCCCATTCTTTTACATGTGGTTGTCCAGTTGTGCCAGCACCATTTGTTAAAGAGGCTTTCCTTGCTCCACTTCACATCTCTTGCTCCCTTATCAAAGATTAGATGATCTACATGTGAGGTTGTGTGTGCGGATATTCCACCCTGTTCCATTGGTCTGCAGCTCTGCCTTTGTTCCAGTACCATGCTGTTTTAATTGTTACTGCTTTGTAGTAGAGTTTAAGGTTGGGGAGGGTGATGCCTCCCATCATCTTTTTCCCAAGAATTGTTTTAGCTATCCGTGGGCGTTTTTTGTTCCATATAAATTTCAGGATTGCTTGCTCCGTTTCTTTGAAGAATGCCATGGGTATCCCTATAGGGATCGTGTTAAATCTGTATAATGCTTTTGGGAGTATTGCCATTTTGACAATGTTTATTCTCCCTATCCATGAGCAGGGGATATGTTTCCATTTCCTCATGTCCTCTTTTATTTCATGGAGTAGCGTTTTATAGTTTTCTTTGTAGAGGTCCTTTACTTCTTTAGTTAAGCTGATTACAAGGTATTTGATTTTCTGGAGCACAATTGTGAACGGGATTGCTTTTTTCATGTCCCTTTCCTCTGTCTCATTATTTGCATATAGGAAGGCCATGGATTTTTGGGTATTGATTTTATAGCCTGTGACTTTACTGTATAGGTCAATTGTTTCTAAGAGTTTCTTACTAGGGCTTTTAGGTTTCTCTAGGTATAGCATCATATCGTCTGCGAATAGTGAGATCTTGATTTCTTCCTTTCTAATCTGAATCCTCTTAATATCTTTGTCTTGCCTGATGGCTATTGCTAATACTTCCAATACTATATTAAAGAGAAGTGGTGAGAGTGGGCATCCTTGTCTTGTCCCCGATCTAAGGAAAAGCCCTTAGTTTTTCTCCATTATCATAAAAGCATTATGATAGTGCTTGCCATAGGTTCGTGGTAGATGGCTTTGACTATCTTGAGAAAAGTTCCTCCAAAACCCATTTTGGTGAGAGTTTTTATCATGAATGGGTGTTGGATCTTGTCAAATGCTTTCTCTGCATCTATTGATATGATCATATGGTTTTTATATTTACTTTTGTTGATGTGATGGACTATGCTGATTGATTTCCGAATGTTAAACCATCCTTGCATCCCTGGGATGAATCCCACTTGGTCATGCTGTATGATCTTTTTGATGAGTTGTTGGATTCTATTTGCTAGTATTTTGTTGAGGATCTTTGCATCGATGTTCATCAAGGATGTTGTTCTATAGTTTTCTTTGTTAGTGGTGTCTTTGTTTGCTTTTGTTATTAGGGAGATATGTGCCTCGTACAAACTGTTCGGAAGTGTTCCTGTCTTTGCAATTTCCTGGAAAAGCTTGAGGAGAACTGGCAACAAGTCTTCTTTAAATGTTTGAAAGAATTCGCCAGTGAATCCGTCTGGACCTAGGCTTTTGTTTTTGGGGAGACTTTTGATTACAGTTTCAATTTCCTTGATATTTATGGGCCTATTGAGGTATTTCTCGTCTTCTTGGTTGAGTCTTGGGAGATTGTAGGAGTCAAGGAATTCGTCCATTTCTTTTACGTTCTCTTGTTTCATGGCATACAGACTTTCAAAGTATTCTCTGATGATCCTTTGAATCTCCTTAGTTTCTGTTGTGATGTCCCCCTTTTCATTTCTGATTCGGTTTATTAGGGTTTTCTCTCTTTCTTTCTTTGTGAGTCTTGCTAGCGGTTTATCAATCTTATTTATTTTCTCGAAGAACCAGCTCTTTGTTTCATTGATCTTTCGGATTGATTTTCAGGTTTCCATATCGTTAATTTCTGCTCTAAGTTTTATTATTTCTTTCCTTTGATCTGGTTTGGGTTCTTTTTGCTGGTGCTCTTCTAAGATCTTGAGCTGCGAAGTCACGCTATCAATATAGGCCCTTTCTTCCTTTCTGAGGAAGGCTTGCAGAGCTATAAATTTTCCCCTTAACACAGCTTTAGCTGCGTCCCATAGGTTCTGGTAGCTTGTGTCTTCATTCTCATTTGTTTCGAGGTATCTCTTGATTTCTTCCTTGATTTCCTTCGTGATCCACTCCTGTTCAATAGTGAGTTGTTTAATTTCCAAGTGTTTGATTTGGTTCTCCGCGTCTGTGCGTGATTAACTTCCATCTTCACTGCATCATGGTCTGAAAAGATAGTCGATACAATTTCTATCTTCCCAATTCTATTAAGGTATAATTTGTGGCCCAGAACATGGTCTATTTTGGAGAAAGTTCCGTGTGCGCTGGAAAATAATGTGTATTCTTTCTTTTGGGGGTGTATAGCCCTGTATAGGTCTATTAGCCTTGTCTCCTCCATTTCTTCCTTCAGAGCCATCGTTTCCTTGCTGAGTGTTGTTCTTGTCGATCTATCAAAGGTGATAAGGCAGTGTTGAAGTCTCCAAATACTATCGTGGTGCTAGTTATGTCCTCCTTAAATTCTGTTAGGAGTTCTTTTAAGTATTTAGCTGGTCGTTCATTAGGTGCCTATACGTTTAGGAGTGTGATTTCTTCCTGTTGTACATATCCGTTGATGAATAGAAAATGCCCTTCACTGTCCCTTCTGATCTTTTTTCAACCTGAAATCTATGCTATGGGATACAAGTATGGCCACCCCTGCTTTTTTTGTTTTTTGAGGGAGCTGTTTGCTTGCAGGATTATTTTCCATCCTTTGATTTTGAGTCTGTGTTTGTTCTGACTATTCAGATGTGTTTCTTGTAGGCAGCAGAAAGTTGGGTTTAGTTTCCAAATCCATTTTGCCACTCTGTGCCTCTTGATTGGTGCATTTAGACCATTAACATTGAGAAATTATTATCATTGGATTTTGTGTCATTTTTCTATAGGGTTTGTTGTTCTTGTAGGTTTTTTCCTTGTCTTATACTAGCCCTTTGAGTCCTTTTAAATTTGGTCTTGAGTCTATGAAGTTCCTGAGCTGTTGTTTGTCCGTGAAATAGTGTATGGTTCCTTCAAGTTTAACTGAGAGTTTAGCCGGATAGAGTATTCTTGGTGAGGAATTCATTTCTTTAAGTTTTTTCACTATATCCCCCCATTGTCTTTGGGCTTGGAGGGTTTCTTCTGATAGGTCTGCTGTGAATCTAAGGGCTGTTCCTTTGTATATGATCTCCTTCTTTGATCTTGCTGCTTGCAGTATTGAGTCTCTATCCTCGGCATCCATCATTCTGACTCTGATATGCCTTTGGGATTTTCTATTCGGGTCTCTTTTAGCTGGCACCCTTCGTACTCCTTGGATCTGGATGTCCGCATTCTCTAGCTCTGGGAATTTTTTTAGCAATGATGTCTTTAATGGTGTTTTTTTCATTGGGATTGGATTCGTGTGATTCTGGCACTCCCATGATTCTTAGGTTGTTTCTCCTGAGGTCATCCCCTAGGACTCTAATTCGCTCTAGAGCCATGTTGAGGTCTTTTGCCATTATTTGTTGTTTCCTATATGCTTTGTGCATCTCATCTTCAAGCTCACTGATTCTGTCTTCGGCTGTAGTCATTCTACTATTGAGGGCTCCTACGGAGTTTTTTATTTCATCTACTTATTCTTTTAGTTTTTTGACTTCTGTTCGTAGCTTTGAAATTTCTGCTCTCATTTCTTCTTGAATTATCTTGGTGGAGCGTTCCAATGCTGCATCCATATCCTCCCTTAATTTATTGGAAGTTCATTCCACAGTTGCTTTGAGTTCGATAACCATCCTCACAATTTTCTCTGAAATCTTTATCCGAGAGGAGGTTGTATTTCTGGGAAATTGCTTCTGAGGTTAGTGAGATATTTTCTTGGCTCTCTCCTGGTGGTGGGGATTTTCGCTGTTTCTTCATGTTGTTATGGGCTTTACTATCCGGTGCTCTCCTTAGCTTGGGAGGGGTTCAACTGAAGATGTGGGGCTATGCACTTTTTACAAAGGACTTTTAAGTGCAACTTGATGTGTTCACTGACAGTTTTTGTGAAATTAGGATAGGCTTTTACTTGATTATTAACATATAATGACTAAGATGACCAGGGAATTCTTCAGAGGAGTGGGTTCTATCAATTGTGGCCAAAGCACAATGCATGGAATGGTAAAAAAAACAACTGCGGCTGCATAAGTGTCCTGTGCTCCGGAAAGATGCCACGCCCACTTTTTGGGCCACGCCCCTAAGGTGAGGACACGACCCTAATCGTCGAGAGGTGCCAGGCAGGGTGGGGGCGTCAGGGCGAGCCCCAAGCCCCGGCGGGCAGGGGGCAGGGAAGGGCTTCTCTGCGGTGGGCAGGGTCTCCAAGAGATTTACTATTTACCTACAGAGTGGGGATTGGTCAGGAACCGATGGCGACGGCCCAGAGGTGCCAGGCGGGTTGGGGGCGTCAGGGCAAGCCCCAAACCGTGGCGCGCAGGGGGCGGGAAAGGGGCTTCTCCCTAATTTTTTTTTTTTAGTATCTCCATAGTATCCACTGTGATACATTCCACAGTTTCTTTATCCATTCATCTCTCACAGAATACTGGTTATTTCCACGTGCTTTCTGTTACGAATAACTCTGCAATGAACATAGGTTTCTTACATCTTTCTGAGTTAGTGTTTTTTGTCCTTTTTCAGATAGATATGTGGGAGTGGAATTTCTGGGTCCAACGGGGATTCCAAGAGAAGCTTCCATGCCATTTTTCATAGTGGCTTTTTCAGATGACAGTTGCATCAACAGTGCATGAGACTTCCTTTTTCTTTGTATGAACTCCAATGGTTGTTCCTGATCTTCTTAACATGATCTGAGGATGTATCTCATTTTTTATTTGGTTTGCATTTCCCTGAGAATAAATGAGGTATATATTTATATGATACTAATCATAAATGTAACTACTAGAAGGATAGGTCTCTTCATCTCTTCTTTCCATTTTTGATAGTGTATCTTTTATTGTTGAACCCTGTGAGTGATCTGTATATCTGATACTAATCCTGTATTAGATGTATGGTGTGCATGTATTTTCACCCATTCATAAGGACATGGTTTTAGCCCTAGCTTCTCTTTTTAGTTTTTCTACATAAAATACTTTTCAAAGAAAATGCAGCACAGTGTAATAGTTTATGCACCAAATATCCTCATTTAAAAAGATATCCTCAGATATTATTAAGGATTATTTGGAGGACATTGTGTCCTATTGAATGAGCCAGCTTCAATATCCTCTGTCTCAACTGAACTTGGTTTGTTCAAGGTTTCAACCTCATGAATTTTGTCTTACAAAATCATTATTAGTTTGATTTAGTCCCGATAGTATGTTTGACTTTATTTTTAGCCAATCAGATTAGTTCATTGAAGATTAATCTGAAGATCTCTGAGATCAACAAGTTGGAGAGTTTTTTTCAAAGTATTTTATACATTATGGTCTAATATTAAGATCTTTATTCCACTTTCAATTCTCCTTTATGAATGATATGAAATAAGGCTCAGATGTATTTTTTATTAATGGCTACCTAATTTTCATAGCACCATGTACAGGACATTATCTTTAGTCTTTTTCATGCACTGAGCTTTGTTGCAAAAATAGTCCTTGCATTCAAAGGTACATTTATAGGTTCTTGATTCTATTTCAAAAGTCTGCTCTCATTTTAGAAACAAGCTGTTCTTATTACTGTAGCTTTATTGCATAGTTTGAAGTCAGATATGCAATGCAACCTCCCTCTGAATTTCTTTGACTGGGTGTTTTAAAGTTTCATGCAAACTTGAATGTCATTTATTCTATGTCTTTGAAGGAGGCCATTGGAACTTTTGTAAGGCTTACATTAAAATTGTAAAATGCTTTAAGTATTATAATCACTGACTAAGCTAATTTTCTAATCTGTGTACATAGGATACTCTTCCAGTTGCCAATATCCTCTTCTGTATTTTTAATAATGACTTTCACATACTTTGTTAAATATATTCCTAAGTATTTGATATTTTTTGATTTCTCTGTCCTTTATTTAGTTGTCTGCATATAGGAATTAAACATATTTTTGTGTGTTGATTTTGTAGCCTATTATTATACTTTATTGGTTAGCATTCCATATTTTAAAAATCCATGTTCAGTATATATTTTCATGTAGTCTTAAAGTAGTTAGAGCTTAGTCTTCTTTCACCATTTTAATGCCTTGAATTTATTTTCCTTGCAAAACTTCTGTGGCAAGACCTTTCAATATTTTGTTAAATAGTAGTAGATAAAGTGATCATCTTTTCTTTATAGCTAATCTTAAGGGGTAAATGTGATTTATTTTTGCCATTAAGTAAGTTGTAGGGTTTTATATATGGCTTTACAATCTTCAGGAAGGTTCCCTCTGTCACTAGATTGCTAGGATCTTTTATGATTAATGGAAATTGAATCTTTTCAAAATATTTATCTGCAGTAATTGAAATCACCAATTTAAGATTTTATCTTTTATTTTGTTGATACAGTGAATCTTATTGATTTGCTTATTAATTATTGCTAGAACTGATGTTGTTGATTAAAATGCTATTGAGTCCCTGGAGCAAATTTTACCTGATGATGGCATATGATCTTTGTTATATGTTGCTGAATTTAATTTACTAAAACTTTGCTCAGAATCATTGCAACTATGTTGATCAGTGATATTGTCCTACACATAGATGCAATGATAGTGTCTATGACTGCTTTTGGTATAAGGGTAATTCTGGTTTCATAGAAACTGATGAAAAAGATACCTGTTTCATTAGTATTCCAAAAGAATTTAAGGCTGTAGGTAACATGGACTGGAGGGATAGCAGAATGCTTAGGGCATTTGCCTTGCAAGCGGCTGACCTAGGTTGGATTCTTCCATCCCTCTAGGGAGCCCAGCAAGCTACTGAGAGTATCCCACCTACATAGGAGAACCTGGCAAGCTACTAGCCGTGGCGTATTCGATATGCCAAAAACAGTAACAACAAGTCTCACAATGGAGATGTTACTGGTGTCCGCTTGAGCAAATGATGAACAATGGGACAACAATGCTACAGTGCTACAGGTAATATATATTCTTTGAGGGTTTGCTAGAACTCAGTTGTGAATTGTTTTGTAGTAGATTTTGATTGTTGTTTCCTTACACAAACAAATCTATTTAGTTTCAATTTTCCTTCTGATTTAGTTTGGTAGACTATATGACTAAAAATTCACCAAATTGGTAATAAAAAAAGTAGTTCATAGTTTCTTATAACCTCTTGTAATTTTTAATTGTATGTCATAATCCCTCACATTTCATTTTTTATTAGATTTTTTAGAATTTTTTATCTTCTTTTACGTGTGAATCATTGTAGGGGATTACCAAACTTAGTCTTAAAAAAAAGGAAAAGAAAAGAAAGTTCCTGGTTTTATTGATTCTGTATGTTTTTGATATTTCATCATTAATTTCTGCTTTTACTTAACATTTTCTTTCTTTTACTTCTTTTAGTTTTTACTTGTTTAGCTTCCTAAGGTATGAGATTAGGTTACTTATTTGAGCATTTTTCTTATTTCCTGGTTTAAGTCTGTATTGCTATGCACTTTCCCCTGAGTTCTACTTCATTGTGCCCCCAAGCTTCCAATAATACCTTTATTCTTACTTTTATTAATCTTTTTATTCCTCAGTTAATTTCCCCTTTGACTCACTGATTGTTCAACGAAGTGATTTTTTTAATGTCTTGGGGTCAGAGATAGTACAGCTGTTAGCACACATGCTCTGTACATGCTAGCAACTGCCCAGGAGAGCTCCAGGCAGCAGATACTCCCGGAACTGCAGGGTTTGAGCAGCAGAACATTCTGCAGCCCTTGCATTATTAACTTGTTACTGGTTGCGGGGCTATTGTCCGTGGGTCTGCAGGCACACTCATTACCACGTGGGAGGCACTACTCCTAATAAACAGATCTCAAAACCACATAACCTTTTAGTTGTATAAAGCAATTTCTATTTTTGTTTTTGTTTCTGTTTGGGGGACATACCCAACGGTGCTTAAAGATCACACCTGGCAGTGCTTGAGGAACATTATAAGTGCCTGGGACTGAAGCAGGGTTGGCTATGTATAAGATAAATGCCTTTGATAAATAAGATAAATGCTATACTATCTTTCCGCCCTATGGGACAATTTCTAGCAACTTGATTGGTGTGCCATAACTATTTTTAATACTTCTCTTCCCATATTCTCTTGACTGTGACTAATCTAGATTTTAGCTACTGCCACTTTATTAAAACATCTTTTCCAAGATAAACATGATCTCCAGAACACAAACTTCAATGATCTTTTTCAGTTCTCTTCTAACTAATATGATATCATGCATTTGAAATAGACCATCAAACTTGTTGAGGTTTTCTTCAGTTGCTGTTTAAATGTCCCCACTCATTTTGTTTTATTCCTGTCTCACTGGCTGTTCTTTCTAGATCGCCTATGTTACCCTGTTATGGTATTTGAATTCATGGCACTGAAAAGAAATAATATATTATTATTTATCTTATCTTTAACTTCGTTCAGTCCTTTGACAATCTTTTGCAATCTTAGTTCTTTAAATATTCCTATGATAAAAGCATCAAAATAATATTGTCAACCAAGATTTCTCCCTAAAATCAGGTGTTACTTTTACAGCAAAATGTGAATGTTCATGGTCCTTAAATATTTTACAAGTTCTAAATTTCTGCTTTTACCTTAAAAAAAAATAAGAGAACAGAACAGCAACTGTTTGTTTCAATGCCATTAAATCTGGGTTTCATAATTAAATTATAATATCCTATCATTATCTAAGACAAAAAATACCCCATAGCACATACATCCCTGTCAACTAATATTTTCGTTATTAAAACTCACTATTATTTTAATTATGTAATGGGAATATAAGATAGACCGTGGTAAAGTTGGTTTTTTTTTTGCTTTTTGGGTCACACCTGGCAATGCTCAGAGGTCACTCCTGGCTCTGCACTCAGGAATTAACCCCTGGCAGTGCTCAGGGGACCATATGGGATGCTGGGAATCGAAGCCGGGTTGACCGCGTGCAAGGCAAATGCCCTACCCGCTGTGCTATTGCTCCAGCCCCGACCCTGGTAAAGTTTATTTTTAAAAAAGGTAATTCTCTGCTCAAAAGTTTCCATGGTTTCCAATATCAGAGTGAAACTATAGAATTCTAGAGCATCTGTGTTCCATATTTCTCTCTTATCTTCATTCTTCTATTTTTGTTTTCCCTTGAACACACTAGGCACACTCCGGATTCCTGGTCTTAGCAATGATTTTTCTTTTTTGTTTAGAAATTTCTCTCCCATAAATCAACAGGATGTGCTTACTCACCTCTAAGTATTTGTATCATTGCAATCCTTTTAATTGTAAACACTATACTGTCCCCTGTCCCCCTATCCTAATATACCAAACTTTTGATGATTTTAGAGAAATTTGTGTTGAATGCCATCCCTTTGCCCACTAGAATTATCCTCATTCAGATTAGAGATTGTATCTTTTGTCCGGTTTTTATTTCTTTTTCTATTATTGCATCCATCTCCAGAAAAGTTCCCAGCTTAGAAGAGATACTAAACTATACTTGTTTAAATCAAGGGAGCTCATGAAAATTTTGGTGACAGGGTTACATCTAGAATTTTCTTTTTTAAACTCTTGTTTCATTTAATGATCAAAGTTAATGGAGTTTACTATGTGCTGATAGGAAAAGTTGTTGTGTTCCTTAACCTGTTCATTTCTTGATTTCTTCCTCTTTAGACAGAGTCTTGATGTCCTCCTTTTTGGCCTGGTACAGTTCCTCTTGGGATTTGGTGCTTCCTTGGCCTTAGACCTGCAGCTGGTGCAAAATTCTCATTCTTCTCATCTAGGTTACCTTCTCTGGCATTTTGGCACTTGCAATAACTACGTGCTCACCTATGCAAAACTGGCATATTTGCATTGGTGAGTACAAAGTTATTGCAGCATTCTAAAGTGTGTTTCCAACATGGAGCCCGGGAATGGACAGTCGCAGCCTTCTTTGATCAGCTTTGGGATCTGCTGACCCCAGTTTGCATTGCCAATTTTATTGGTTGTGTTGGGGTCCAGCCAAATTTTCTTCTTGTTATGACACAGAATGCTGGAGGTGAGTCTCTCCTGAAGCCTGAACATACTCATGAGTGAGGCCACTGTGGTGAAAGGAAAGAATTTCTCTAGAATTTTTGAGTGTATGTTTTTCTTAGGCACATTATTGCTGTGAGGGAAAAAAAATGAGATGCACTTGTGAGGTAAAACAGATTACAACAGATATTGTACATGTAGCAAACAGACACTTTCACATACTTTTCTAAGAAATTGTCTGATCTGACACTATTAGCTTCCTCCTCAACCCCACCCTCACTTCACAGAGCTATTTTGAGTCACCAAGCTGCATGCCTTTCAAGCCCGATATATCTTCGCATTTTTTAAAATAAGTATTTCTTCATTTCAGTCCAAGTTCTCCTTTTCTTTCCTGAAATTCCTCATTACATCCCTTCCCAACAGGTGCAGAGACTCAGTGACAAAAGGCAACAACCAGTTGCATGAGCAGAAGGCCTAAAGTTCGATCCCAAATGCCATCAGCATCCACTGGGCATTGTCGGGTGTGACCCAAAGAGAAAAAAAAAAAGAGCAATCTGAGCACATCTGGGGGCGGTCCTTAAGCACAGAGCCAGGAGAAAGTGGTTCAACACCACATTAGAAAAACAAATCTAGTTAGACTGGACCAGAATATACAAAGTTAGACTGGGCCAAGGCATAACAAGCTAAGTAAAATGAGGCATAGTTATCATAGAATGTTAATGGTTGGGAATGGGGCTAGTTGGCTCAATACCTTTCAAGTAGCACAGTGCCGGACACATAAGCATACCAGCAAGTGTCTTTTAGATGAATTACTGAATAAAATATTAAATAAAATTAATATAAAACAGGAAACAGGTTCAAATATATAGAAAATTTCAGGATATGATTATGGTGCACTAACCTGGCAAGCTACCCATGGCGTATTCGATAAGACAAAAACAGTAACAACAATGGAGACATTACTGATACCTGCTCACCTCTGAGGCTCTTCGTGTTCCTGGCGCAAGCAGATGCCATTGTGCTACACTAGCACACGACGGGGACAAATGGAGACGTTACTGGTGCCCGCTCCAACAAATCAACGAACAATAGGTTTACAAGTGACACAAGTGATACCACCTATAAAGCATACCATCCATTGCAGTGATTTGCCTATAAAATCTAATAATTTCAGTGTGTTTAGAGTGGGGTAGGATAAAGAGACTCAGCATGAATAGACTTATATCTGTTTTTATATGTTTTCAAGACTAGTGGTGAAACTTCAAACGTACTGCTTTATCTAAACTTTACTCTATACAAATAGGATCTATAGACTTAAGAGTATTCTAAGAGAAAAAAAAGGCCAGCCAAGAACTGAGAATTACCAAGTTATTAGTCAGAGCATGACTTTGGGCTAAATTAAGAATATTAGGTACAACTATAAATGCAGCTGGCAATTAGAAAGGGGTTAATCAAGGATACTGATTCTCTCAGGATACTGAGAGAAGCTGACAGAATATCAGATTCAGAAGATTTTATACATCTTGCATAAGTCTTGGTGGTCACATTAATACCTTTTCACAAAACCAACATCCTCAAAAAACTGTATACTATAAACTTACATCATTCCATTAATAATAATGAATCAAAGGGATTAGGGGCAAATGTATGGCTTTCAACAATCAATAGGTGACTTCATATTCAGAGTATCTTTCTTGCTCAGATATATTGACTCACCAATGCATGTCTTCCAAACTTTCCAACACCCACAGTTTTTTTCCATGTCTTTTATTATTTGATTTTGAGGAAGAGAAAAGTAGAATATTTACAATACAATAATACTCAATAAATAAATAATCCTTAATATCGCAGTTTACAAAGTAGATTTTAAAAATTGGTATGAAACTCATGAGTTTTCCTTCTTCCTTTCTGAAGATATATGTATTAAAGTTTAGTCAACATACAACACTATTTTTTTGGCCTTGAAAAGCTATGTGACTTTTAGAGATGAAACAATTATTACTTAATAAAAAACATTCCTTTTTCTCTTTTTAACCTCTTCCCCCTCTTGTTTTCCTTTGTTGTTTCTGATGTTACATTGAAGGCCAACCGTCGTCACACATGCCTGTGTACAATCACATATTTAACTGGCTACTTGTGGGAAAATGCACGTCTTGATGCTGGGCTTTTTACAGAGTACTCTGAGGTGTTTGTACTTCATTTGATGTGTTTGTACATATCCCTGCAAGGATCACACTGTTCTTTGAAGCTTTGAAGCATACAAATGTTGACCATAGTGAAATCTGGTAGGTAGTTGCTGCCATGCTTACACATATGATTGCAGAGGTTATACCCTCTGGTCATGAATTCACAGACTGTTAGTTGTGGTGGCCAATGGGGAGTCACAACTCTTTCTGGTGCATACATTCAACTTTTGTAATTTCATAAGAAATCCCCTGCAGTGCCAAGGGGTCACAGAGTACGGCATGCCAGCTCAAATTGCAGGGTGGCCAGGATCATGATTAGTACACATGGCAGTGCTAGAACTGGGAACTCCTGACAATATGTTTGCCAGGCAGGTATTCTAAATCAGTATCTTGCAGTCTGGTATTTTAAACAGTGACCCCTTCTAATGTTTGTTCCTTTCTTGTGGTCACTCTGTCCTATTTATTGACTCTATTCTCATGCAATTGTTCCTCATTTGTGTAATATTTCACCATTAGACCTTTTGAAATACCCTAGAGACCCAAAGAGCTATAATGCCATACATAAACTGAGAAAATTTTAAACCATTAGGATATTGCGTCAAACCTTAAAGACACTCTTTTCTTCTTGTTTTGTTTTTGGGGACATACTGAGCAGTGCTCAGGGATTACTCATGGCTCTACTTCTGGGATCACGAGTGTGGAGGGCTCACCAGATCGTATAGGCTTTCAGATATCAAAGCCTCATGCATGTGCAAGGCAAGTTCTCTGCTCACAACATGATCACTCAGGCCTCTATTGATTGTTGAAAGCTCTGAAGACATTCTTAATGACCCATTCTTGTATTCTCTAAAATCTAAGGCAATTATTCATAATATATTCCATGTGAAATGGATATTAGGAAAATAAAGTTGCTGAGGATCTGAATAGATTGATAAAAAGGTTTCATGAAAATTTTGAAAACTCTACACTTTTCCTCCCACTCTCCAAAAACTAGCAATGTTCAAAGACTTCACCACATTAACCAATACCATTAGTCCATCGTGCTAATAATATCACCTACACGGCCCCAAATACAACTATAAAAATAATTTTACCAGCACTAAATTAATTTTATCATTTCCCCTTCTCAGAAAAAAATTACTACCAGTATAGAGAAGTATACAGAGCATATGAAATATTAGCATGATCATACTGAAACATCCATTTAGTTTTCTTAGTTTCCCTAATCTCACAATTTAAACTTGATTCTCATTATTTTAATACCAAATCAAACTTGTATTAATTACTAAACATAAGTAATACTCTCATATGATTATAGTCTATTAATATGGTAAATATTTTACACTCCCTCTAGTCATTCTTACCCAACACTTGTATACACACACAAAAAAAATCATAAGATGTCTGATACCAATATCTCATTAACAACAATACCTCTGTTTTATTTTTTTCAGTATCTTAATTCTTGGCTATCAAAATTTTATGAGTGTTCTGACTTATTTTTAATGGTACACTAATGTTATTATAAGCAATCTGTGTGGACATAACGAAGTCTTTTTCCCACCTGAGAAAACACCAAAAGCATATATCAATCATATAGCAAAATTCTTCTGCCAAGCCTAATTACCTACCTGAGTTCTATGTATTCATATTAATTATTTCAGTAAGTTCAGACCAAAGGTAGTTGAGTCTGAGCACACATTAAAATTTTGTGTAGAGGCCGCTGCTGAGATGTGACCCTGGCGTGCGGCCCCTCCACAGCTGCACGAGAGTGAATCCAGACCCAGCTGAATCAAATTCAACATGGGCAGCTACTTGCAGAATGTCTCCAGCCTGAGAACCAAGCTGAGACCCCATGCCCGCCCAGGAGGGGAAAGGTATTTCTCTCTCTCGCCTGTCCCTTCCCGGGGATGAAGGGCGTGGGGACCACCATATTATGAGGACCACAGATGGGGTTTACAAGCTTGCAATGATCCAATATCCGGAAGAAATCTCCCTGGACTTAGTTGTTAAAGTACAGAAATCCAAAACCGTGCGGCCAAGGTTCCCTTCATAGCAGGTCTGACTCTAGTGGGGTGCTCCTAACAATAATGGTGAGGATTGTGTTGAAATATTGAATATAACCAAAGTAAATGGAAAGTAAAGTGAAATTTATCAGTTACAAGGGGGGGTCCGGGGGGGGGCGGGATGGGAGGTATACTGTGTTTTTTTTTTTTCGGTGGTGGGATATGGGCACTGGTGAAGGGATGGTTGTTTCAGCATTGTATGACTAAGACTTAAGCCTAAAAGCATTGCAATTTTCCACATGGTGATTCAATAAGATAAAATTTAAAAATAAATAAATAAATAAATAAAAGCATGGTAATATAAAAAAATAAAATAAAATAAAATTTTGTGTAGAACTATTAACATACAGATAGTTGAGCCTGAACCCATTTCTGACTGAATTGAGCTGGGGTGTAGCCAGGGGTCCAGGTGAGGATGCTCATATCTGAAATCCACTGACTTACTTGGATGATTGCAGACTTGCTTTATAGACTAACCTCCACCAACCCCCTACTTACTGTAATCAAGTGATTCTGAGGAAAAGTTCACAGCACTAACCAAAATTATAACCTGAGAATTAGTTTTTATCTCTCTTTCAGTCTTCTTTCCACAGCCCTGCTGGAAGGATATTAAAATATATTCAGCCTAGTCATGAACACAGACACATCAAGGAGTTTAATCTTTCAGTAAAAGCAGAATCAATGTGTGCACAACATATTGGCTAAAGGTTAACAACCAGAGTACAGCTATTATCACCTTTTTTTGCAATAAAGAAATGTAAGTGCTAATAGCTTAACCTAAACTCATTTAAAAATTTTAAGTGGTGTTTAGTAGACGACTTAATCAGCAATTCTGTTTCTTATTTGTCTTAAACAAAGCTGTCTGGTCTTGGATGATAGGAAAATCACTGTATTTCTTCATTTGATATTTAAAAGATATCATTTTTTGAAAATACTTTGTTTTCAAGAAATCATTTTTAGGAGAATTTTGTCTAATACTGAAAATAACATTTTAAAGCCTGGCCATGAATATTATTAGAAATAGATAATAAATTTTAAGAACGTTATGGAGCGGTATGTATTGTCCTGAGGTGGGATGGGATGAGATGGGGTGGTGAATGGTGGGGAGCAAGTCTTGGGGGAGAGGGAGTGAGAAGTTCTGAGGTTCTATAAAATGCCCATCATTTGTCCAGAGGACTCAGTAAGGGACGTATTTGACGTACAGGATCTAGAATGAGACATTTTTCAGTCACCATGTCTTCAAGTTCTGCCACAGAGCCATCTGCCCACCTCAGACTTTTAAGGAGCTGAGACTCATACCACGCGGCACCTGGCTGGAAATGTTGGAATAAAGAAGTTGCTTGCATGAGACCAACACAATCACATATCTTAAACAAAATAATGAGAACAGATTCATCTTCTTAAATGATTAGTCAAACGATGCCCAAGTCTCCAAAGACCTCACCTCCTACTCCCGAGCCCAAGGAGCTTTTGTGATGATCAGGGCACCTTTCCAGAACAAATATATACATTGTAAAGGAGGACTTGGTTTCACATGAGCTCTGATTTTATTCAAACTATAAGGATCATGTAGCTCATAATAATGCAATCAACAAATCTAATTTTTTTGCTTTGGGTTTTTTCTATTTTAACTGAAAACTGACATTTGTCTCAGAAAAAGCAAAGTTTTCAAATGTAGTGTGAACACATACTTTTTAAAACAGCACAAATATTTAAGGATATAACATCACTTGTATCATTTGTATCACATGTCATATCGCTGTTCATCGAGTTGCTTTAGCGGGTGCCAGTAACTCTCCATTCGTCCGTGTCTCATGCTAGTGTGACCCAATGGCATCTGCTGGCTCCAGGAAGACAAAGAGTTTCAAACTGTTCATTTGGGGTCTTGACAAAGAAGTATGATCATCTCATAGGTGGGCAGCCACATGGTTTTTTGACGTCCCATGGAATCCAGTCCGTAACAGCTCCAGTCCAGTGGTCGTCTCTAAATTGCATTACATGTCTGTCCCATCTGATTTTTGATGCCTTGGCAAATGAGACAGCATCACTGATTATTGATCGTTGACAGAGGTTGGAACTCCAGATTCGTTCTCTCACTTGAGTGAAATGTGATAGTCCAAGCATAGCTCTTTCGATTCCTCTTTGGGATACCCAAATAGTGTTCTCATCCTGTTTTCATAGGGCCCAGGTCTCTGCAGCATAGGATAGTGCAAAGGATATAACATCAGTATTATACAAATATATTGCCTTGTCTCAGAAATAATATATTTCAAGAAGATTTCTTGAAACTAATAAATTATTTTATCATTTAAAAAACATAACTGGCATTCTTCAAAGAAGCGGAGCAAGCAATCCTGAAATTTATATGGAACAATAAACGCCCACGGATAGCTAAAACAATTCTTGGGAAAAAGATGATGGGAGGCATCACCCTTCCCAACCTTAAACTCTACTACAAAGCGGTAACAATTAAAACAGCATGGTACTGGAACAAAAGCAGAACTGCAGACCAATGGAACAGGGTGGAATATCCCCACACACAACCTCAAATGTATGATCATCTAATCTTTGATAAAGGTGCAAGAGATGTGAAGTGGAACAAGGAAAGCCTCTTTAACAAATGGTGCTGGCACAACTGGACAACCACATGCAAAAAAATGGGCTTAGAACTCGATCTGTCACCATGCACAAAAGTCAGATCAAAATGGATTAAAGACCTCAACATCAGACCACAAACCATAAGGTACATTGAAGACAAGGTAGGCAAAACCCTCCAGGATATTGAAGATAAAGGTATCTTCAAAGATGACACGGAACTAAGCAATCTAGTAAAAACAGAGATCAACAAATGGGACTACATTAAACTAAAAAGCTTCTGCACCGCAAGAGATACAGTGACCAGAATACAAAGACTATCCACAGAATGGGAAAGGATATTTACACAATACCCATCAGATAAGGGGTTGATATCAAGGGTATATAAAGCACTGGTTGAACTCTACAAGAAGAAAACATCCAACCCCATCAAAAAATGGGGCGAAGAAATGAACAGAAACTTTACCAAGGAAGAGATACGAATGGCCAAAAGACACATGAAAAAGTGCTCTACATCACTAATCGTCAGAGAGATGCAGATCAAAACAACCATGAGATACCACCTCACACCACAGAGGCTAGCACACATCCAAAAGAACAAAAGCAACCGCTGTTGGAGAGGATGTGGGGAGAAAGGGACCCTTCTACACTGCTGGTGGGAATGCCGGCTAGTTCAGCCCTTTTGGAAAACAGTATGGACGACTCTCAAAAAACTTGAGGTTGAGCTCCCATTTGACCCAGCAATACCACTGCTGGGAATATATCCCAGAAAAGCCAAAAAGTATAGTCGAAGTGACATATGCACTTATATGTTCACCGCAGCACTGTTTACAATAGGCAGAATCTGGAAAAGACCCGAGTGCCCTAGAACAGATGACTGGTTGAAGAAACTCTGGTACATATATACAATGGAATACTATGCAGCTGTTAGAAAAAATGAGGTCATGACGTTTGCATATAAGTGGATCTACATGGAAAGTATCATGCTAAGTGAAATGAGTCAGAAAGAGAGAGACAGACATAGAAAGATTGCACTCATCTGTGGAATATAGAATAATAGACTATAAGACGAACACCCAAGAATAGTAGAAATAAGTACCAGGAGGTTGTCACCATGGCTTGGAGGCTGTTCTCTCATTCTGGGCAACTCAGAGAAGGGAACAGCAAGTAAAATGTGGTTGTTGGTCATGTGGGGGAAAGATGATGCGGGCCAAATATAGACTAGAGACTGAACGCAATGGCCACTCAACACCTTTATTGCAAACCACAACACCTAACCAGAGAGAGAGAACAAAAGGGAATTCCCTGCCATAGTGGCAGGGTGGGGTGGGGGGAGACGGGACTGGGAAGGGGGGGTGGGATGTTGGGTTTACTGGTGGTGGAGAATGGGCACTGGTGAAGGGATGGGTTATCAAACTTTGTAAGGGAGAAACATGAGCACAAAAATGTATAAATCTGTAATTGTACCCTCACGTTGACTCACTAATTAAAAATAAACTATTAATTAAAAAAAAAAATAAAAAAAAAAATAAAAAAAAAAAATAAAAAACATAACTATTGCTTCATTTCTACTTCATCTATTTTTCAACTCTTAAGACCAGAAATAATTACTAATGCTTTTATATAAAAACTTTTCAAATATAAATAGTATTTTATGTCATATTAGAATATGCAGAGTAGATTACTTCAAAATATTCACCAGCTTCCACTAATCAAAATTTTGTCAATGTCTGTTAGCCAATGTAATTACACTATTGAAAGCAATAAACCTATTCAAGAAATTCTATCTACTAGTTAATAATGACTAGGGGATAAAATCTATTATCAATCCTAGAAAAGTTCCACTCTATTTAGTATTAGATATGTTATTGTGAATATTTTTACCTCAAGGAAAATTCAGATTTTGTGGGAACAAATATTTTTGAGATGTTGCATATAAGTATTATTCTAAAAGGCTATTTACAGTAAATCAGATACATTGACAAAGTTACTTTGGTTACTATTACCCCATTGTAGATATTGAGTGTGGGGTTAATTGAAGAAAATGAGTAAAGCAAAGATTGCATCAGTCTCAGTGCATTAAGATCAAAATGCAGTATCGATTTACTTTTATAGGTGAATGATGGATATTCCATAAATTATTTATGAAATCACCATAGATTTTCACTGTTCCTTTGGTGAATTCCATATTTAGCAATTATTATGCTAGGGAGAACAAGTTAGTCTTTTCCCCATTCTTCTCTGAAGGAAACATTCTTGCAAAACTCTCTCCTTTGTGATCCCTCCAGGCCAATCATAATATAGGAGCATACATGTTCTTACTAGTCAGGAATGCAATAATAAAATGCTCTGCTATATTCTGTGGTACATGCAACATGCCTAAATGTTGCTGAGGTGCATTACGGACAACTTATTTCCTTCATAAGTTACAGCATATGTTGAAAATCTATCTACATATCAACTATTTACATATATACATAATATACATATATACATAGTATATATGTATGCATATACACATATACATATATGTATATACATAATATACATGTACACATAAATCTATTTACATAATAACTAAAAAGAATTATTTTTCTTGATGAAATGTCATGAAACTACTAAAACTACTAAAACTCGGGATTTTGAACATTAGTGATAGGAAAATTCCCAAAACATAATAAATACAACAAATTCAACCAGCATATTTTTTATTAGTGAATTACTGTGAGATAAAGTTACAGACTGACAAGTTTTCATGCTTACGCTTTAGTCATACAATGATCAAATATTCATCCCTCCACCAGTGCCCACTTTCCACCACCAATCGTCCCAGCATCCCTCCCACCATCCCCACCCTGTCCCCTTCAACCCAACTCCCCTTTGAGGCAGGGCATTCCCATTTACTCTCTCTCTCTCTCCTTTTGGATGTTGTGGTTTGCTATAGAGGTATTAAGTAGGCATCATGTCTATAGTCTATTTTCATACCTAATGGGCCCGCCTAGCACCCTTTACTTGGTGATCCCTTCTCTATCAGAGCTGCTTCTTCACCTTGCATGTGAGGCCAGCTTCGAAGTGGTGGAGTAATCCTCCTGGTACTTATCTCCACTATTCTTGGGTGTTAGTCTCCCATTCTGTTACTTTATATTCCACAAATGAGTGCAATCTTTCTGTATCTGTCCCTCTCTTTCTGACTCATTTCACTTAACATATTTTCCATGTTGATCCACCTATAGGAAAATTTTATAACTTCATCTTTTCTAACAGCTACATAGTATTCCATTGTGTAGATGTACCAAAGTTTTTTTTTCCTAAAACTTTTTTTAAATTACTTTATTTTTTAATTAGTGAATCACCATGAGGGTACAGTTACCAATTTATACATTTTCGTGCTCATGTTTCCCTCACACAATGTTCAAGAACCCATCCCTTCACCAGAGCCCATTCTCCACCACCAATAAACCCAGCATCTCTCCCACCCCCCAATCCCATCTCCCCCCACCCCACCCTGCCTCTGTGGCAGGGTATTCCCTTTTGTTCTCTCTCTCCAATTGGGTGTTGTGGTTTGCAATAGGGGTGTTGAGTGGCCATGGTGTTAAGTCTCTAGTCTACTTTCAGCACGCATCACCCTTCCCCCGAATGGCCTCCAACCACATTTTACTTGCTGTTCCATTCCATATCTGAGCTGCGTTTTCCCCAGAATGTGAGGCCAGCTTCCAAGCCATGGAGTCAACTGCCTGGTACTTATTTCTACTGTTCTTGGGTGTTAGTCTCCTACTTTTTTATTATATATATTCCACGGATGAGTGCAATCTTTCTATGTCTGTCTCTCTCTTTCTGACTCATTTCACTTAGCATGATACATTCCATGTTGATCCACTTATATGCAACGTTCATTACTTCATTTTTTCTAACAGCTGCAAAGTATTCCATTGTATAGATGTACCAAAGTTTCCTTAACCAGATCTGTTCTAGGGCACTCTGGTTTTTTCCAGATTCTGGCTATTGTAAATAGTTCTGCGATGAACATATAAGTGCAGATATAATTTCGACTATACTTTTTTGCTTCTCCGGGATATATTCCCAGCAGTGGTATTGCTGGGTCAAATGGGAGCTCAATTTCTAATTTTTTGAGAAGCATCCATATTGTTTTCCAAAAAGGCTGAATCAGTCCTTGGCATTCCTGACCTTGTCCTCAATGTACCTTATGGTTTGTGGTCTTACATTGAGGTCTTTAATCCATTTTGATCTGACTTTTGTGCATGGTGTCAGGTCGAGATCTAAACCCATTCTTTTTCATGTGGTTGTCCACTTGTGCCAGCACCCTTTCTTAAAGAGACTTTCCTTGCTCCACTTCACATTTCTTGCTCCCTTACCAAAGATTAGATGATCATACATTTGGGCTTGTGTATAAGGATATTCCACCCTGTTCCATTGGTCTGCAGTTCTGCCTTTTTTCCAGTACAATGCTGTTAAAATTGCTACTGCTTTGTAGTAAAGTTTAAGGTTGGGGAGGGTGATGCCTCCCATCGTCTTTTTCCCAAGAATTGTTTTAGCTATCCTTGGACATTTGTTGTTCCATATGAATTTTAGGATTGCTTGATTCATTTCTTTGAAGAATGTCATGGGTATCCTTATAGGGATAGCGTTGAATCTGTATAATGCTTTGGGGAGTATTGCCATTTTGACAATGTTTATTCTCCCTATCCATGAGCAAGGTATATGTTTCCATTTCCTCATGTCCTCTTTTATTTCATGGAGTAGCATTTTATAGTTTTCTTTGTATAGGTCTTTTACTTCCTTGGTTAAGCTGATTCCAAGGTACTTGATTTTCTGGGCCATGATTGTGAATGGGATTGCTTTTTTCATGTCCCTTTCCTCTGCCTCATTGTTTGCATATAGGAAGGCGATGGATTTTGGGGTATTGATTTTATAGCCTGAAACATTACTGTATAAGTCTATTGTTTCCAAGAGTTTCTTAGTAGAGGCTTTAGGCTTCTCTAGATATAGTATTGTATTGTCTGCGAATAGTGAGAGTTTGATTTCTTCCTTTCCTAACTGGATGCCCTTAATCTCTTTTTCTTGTCTAACAGCTATCGCAAGTACTTCCAGTACTATCTTGAAGAGAAGTGGTGAGAGTGGGCATCCTTGTCTCGTTCCTGATCTTAGAGAGAAGCCCCTTAGTTTTTCCCCCATTGAGGATAATGCTTGGCGTAGGCTTGTGATAGATGGCTTTGACTATCTTTAGGAAAGTTCCTCCAAAACCTACTGAGATTTTTAATTCATCTACTGAATCCTTTATTTGTGTGACTTCTGCTCGTAGCTTTGTGACATCTGTTTGTAGCTTTGAAATTTCTGATCTCATTTCTTCTTGCATTTTCTTGGTTGACCGTTCCAAAGCATCATTTATCTCCTCCCTTAATTTATTGGATGTTGTTCCATGATTGCTTTGAGTACATCGACCCTCTTCAAGATTTCCTCTCTGAATTCTTTTTCTGAGAGGTCCTGTATGTGGGTGGACCCTGTGGAGATTTCTGGAATCTTTTCTTCATCTTCTCTTTCTGGAGGGGATTTTCGCTGTTTCTTCATATTGTTATTGAAGTCTAGAGTAGGGACCTTCTAATTGTCTATCCCTGTTCCCTCTTTCTGCAGGGGGGATTCTATTTATGCTAAGTTGATGATGGTAGCCTTGTTCCAATTCTAGAATACTTCCTTATCCTTAGGTGCTCCTCTTGGTTTATGTGGGTCCTCTAGTGATGACTTAAGGCTATGCTGTCTTTATGAGGAGTTTGTGCAGATTCTATTGTTCACTGACAGCTTTTGTGAAGTTCAAGTCAGCTAAAGGATCTATTTGGCAAAGAATGATTGAGATGGCCAGGGTGATTTTCAAAAAAATAGGTTATAGAGTGTATAATGAAAGGAAAATTACAACTGCAGCAATTGACCACGCCCCCTTGAGGCCACGCCCCTGGATGCAGGCCACGCCCCCAGTAATCTCTTGGGGCACAGGGTGGTATAGATGGGCTGGGCTGGGTCACGATCTGCCAACACCACCTGATCGACGTTCGAGGAGGTTACAGAGGAGCAGAGAAGCGTGTCCATGTGGCACAGGGTTTCATGGGGTTCCAGGGGAGCCCCCGCTGCCTGGGACCCATTGGAAGAGTGTCCCAAAGTTTCTTTGACCAGTCATCTGTTCTCAAGCACTCGGGTTTTTTCCAAATTCTGGCTATTGTGAACAGTGCTGTAGTGAATGTATCAGTGCAGATGTCACTTTTATTATACTTCTTTGCATCTCCGGGATATATTCCCAGAAGTGGTATTCCTGAGTCAAATGGGAGCTCAATTCTAATTTTTTGAGAAGTGTCTATACTATTTTCCAAAAGGAATGAACCAGTCGGCATTCCCACCAGCAGTGAAAAAGAGTCCCTTTCTCCCCACATCCGAGCCAACACCGGTCACTTTTGTTCTTTTGGATGTGGGCCAGTCTCTGTGGTGTGCCAGACTCCACTCCATCTCAGGCACCACCTAGCACCAAAGTTCTATCAGGTGTAATTACTCCTTGAGGCCCCTATGCTCCACTGAGTGGGGTCCTAGTGGTTCTTAATAACCACTGCATGGTTGGGCCTAGCATTTATCCCTATGATCTGGTCGGCTAAAAATCACCAAAAGTGGGCCCAGATCCCTTGGAGCTCTTGGGAGAATTCCCTAAAAAAGCAGCAGTTTTAAAATAATGTGATAAAAGAAATCACCTTTAGCAGGAAGAGTGGATGTAAAGAAAAGCAAATCTTTATTACCCTATATTCATGTAGAACTTGTATCTGTCATGATCTTCTAGAGGCCAACAGAAGCTCTGACAGGCTGGGAACAAGTGTCTGGAGTGCAAATGTGTTTCAAAACTGTGAATCAGAAAATAGACATAGAAATATATAAAGAAAAGCAATAAATAGATACAGAAAAATAGAGAAGAGAAAGGGCAGCAGAAAAGTTGATACTTTGAAAACGTTTTATTGATGTCCTAAGCTATTCAATTTACATGACTTTTAGCATTAATTCAAATTAAAAAGTTAAATATACAGACACAAAGTGATGGTTGACATTATGATTTTACAATAAGATATTACTTGAAACAAAAAACATTAAAATCGCTATTTTACAAAGAGTATTTGGTGTTTTTGTTCAGAGACGTCTAGCTTTTAGTTATTTAAGAATGTCAATTTTAGTGCAGAAATTTTTGTGATAGTTATGACATTAACTTTTAATGATGTACACTTAAAACTTACCTAAGTTTATACTCCAATGTTTCTTCTTGAAAAAGACTTAGAAAATAAAATAATTATATGGAATTAAATGAGCCATCTAATTACTAATCTTCTTAAGCTTGTCTATATGCTGATAAACATTAAATAAGAAAACATTTAAGAAATCTTCTGTTAATAATATACTATATTTAGACCTACATACCCTATATTTAAAAGATAAGATTTGTCCTAAGCTCTATAAAATATTCTGACTCATCATTTTCTCCCAATGGAGAGATATATTTATATAAAGCATAAAATAGTAAATCTGTAAAGACAACAGTATCCTAGCACAATTAATTCTGTGCTCAGAACTAAAATTATATATGTTTGGGGTTTAAGTGATAATATAGCAGGTAGGACACTTGCCTCATACACAGCAATCAGGGTTCTATCTCCAGTACCCTGTATGGTCCCCTGAACCTGCCAGGAGTGATACCTGAGCAGAGTCAGGAGTAAGTACTGAGAATTGCCTGGTGAAGCCCCCCCAAAAAAAACAAATCAAAAAAAGTTATGTATGTTTGATGAATTCAAATGAAAATTTTCCAAAGAATAAGTTAATTATTTCAAATAGTCTTCTATAAGGATAGGAGTGATTAACATTAATAAAACTCATCAGAAATTATACTTTCAACAAAAGTATCTGTTATAACATGCAAAGGATTCACTGTATCACTGTCATCTCGTTGTTCATTGATTTGCTTGAGCAGGTGCCAGTAATGTCTCCATTCATCCTAGCCATAAGATTTTAGCAGCCTCTCTTTACTCATCCTTCCCAACGGTGCCACATTGGAGGCTCTTTCAAGGTCAGGGGAATGATACCCATCATTTGTTTTTGGCATATACAATACACCACGGGAAGCTTGTCAGGCTCTCCTGTGCGGGCAGTATACTCTCCGTAGCTTGCCAGGTTCTTCGACAGGAAGAACTAGACAATAAGAGTTCTTCCAAGAGCTTTGTTTTATAGTCTCTGGATCTTGGCCATTGATGGGATTACATAGTACTGGGGGCAGTTTCTGGGTGTGACTATCTAGCTACTGGAAAATGGGGGATCTGGGCGGAAGAGGCCCAGTCCTAATCTAAGCAGGCTTGGAGATCTCAGCCCTGGGTCCCACACACCTGGGTTCCTCTGCCAGTTCCTTCATGCGTGAGGTTATCCAAGCGTATTGAGAGTGGCCTTGAGCATGGCTGTGACTGGGTTCTGGAGGTCTTCGGCTGCCAGGGCTCTGCCCAGTGTAAAGAGGGAAACTCAACCCATCTCCTCCAAGTTGCCCCTGTAAAGACAGCCAGGCTCAGGGGCAGAAGACTCTACTAAGGATTATTATCTTAAATTTATAAAGATTACCAGATTTCATAAACCAACTCTGCCAGGGTTTATTATTAAAATCCCATAAGCTAAAAATTAGAAATCTATCACAACCTGGTTTCATTTCCTTTCAATAATTATTCAAAGATTATTTCCACCAAATTGAAATCAAAGAGTTTGAGAATCCTGCACAAAAATAAGACTACAAGATGAAGAATGAAACTTAGTGGTAGAGGACATACCTTGAAAATATGAATCAATTTATTGAATTCTAATGATACTCTTTTGAAACTGAGCATTCATAAACAACTATACAAACCTTGATCTAAAAGATAGTTGGATGATAACTACATTAGAATTAAATTAACTTGAATTTAATCATCTCTTTTTTCCTCCTTGGAAACAATAGATAAAGTGCAAAAACTATATAAAGCTTAAAGTTCATTGATGCTATAATGCTGATTTTGAATTTTCTGTTTACTGAAAAATCCTTTGTGGGAAAGAGCCATGGTATGTCTTTCTAAATTTTCGCTCCATCTGTAGTTACAAGTACTATGTCTAATAAATATCTTCAAGTTTATGCATTTGAATTCTATTCACATTTCCTAAATATCAGACCTATGGTGAACATTGTTGATAACAAGACAGACAAGTCATGAATTCTTGAAATTGTCTTGGCCTCAGATTTCAAATATAAATGAAAAATACCAGACTGAAGGCTTTCTCTGAGTGTGGTAGAGGGAGACCCTAAGGATTTCCCCCAGTAATTCTCAAGCAAATGAGCCAATAATTCAGTAGAAGAGCCTTGGGGTGCTTGGCATTATCTACCCACAGTGGTTTTGCCCAGGGTACTCCAGAGTTGCACCAGTAATGCTCAATGAGCCATGTGGTATAAGGGTTCAAACCAAGGTCAGCTGTATACAAGGTATGCTCCTTAACGCTCCTTAACCCCTTTATTATCACTTTGGCCTCTAGGGTGAATGATGTCTAGTGTTCTTATCCATCCTCATATTGTATGATTCTACTTTCCTAAGTATTAAATATTTATTTTTCAAAATTTTTCAAAGTCACATTACTATCAGCATTAAATTATGCCTGTTAATGATAAGAATCAGAGGTTCTACAGGATAATGGACTAAAAGCACGGAAATTGAGGTTGATGGTCAAGTTGATCAGGGGAGAAAACCACATGTTAATTTGAGAAAGAGAAATTTAATATGATGAATTATTAACTGTAATGAGTGAGGTATCTGGTGGAAAAATATATTGACTAGTAAAACGTAAGGAGAATTATTTTAAAAGCTAGGAGTATGCAGCTGGATAGATAGTTCAGGGCTAAGGCTCTTCCCTACACTCTGCTGATCAGTGTATGATGCCCAGTTATCACATCTAGTCCCTGGTACTGCCAGTACAGTATTCCTGCGCATAGCTCTATATGGTTTTAAAAAAATTCTAGCTGAAAACAAAGAGTAGCTCTTTTTTCTCATTATGGAGAAAACACTCTAGAGAATAACATTTCGCTATCCCCAGGGCTGGGATACATATAGACCTTGTAGCAGTAGAAATAGATTTGAGCCTCTGAATGGCAGGAAATATGCCTTGGTACCTAGCTGAAAGAACTTGTTGAATATCTGTGCTCTAAATTGCCTATAAAAGCTGTTCACAAGGAGATTTTTTCACTAGTAAATCACCTTAGTGGAAGCTGCTGGCCTCTGTAATACTAAGCACTGCAGAGGCTGGATGCTAGAGAATCTTTATACCATGCAGGATCTAGATTACTAGAGAAACCATTGCACCCTGTAGAACTTCACAAGGCAAGCAATGAAAAAAGATTATTGATGTTATAGAAGCTTGCTGAGCAAGCACTCAAACACCAGAAAGATAGCCCTTTCCTCGTACATTATCTCTCCATTGCTCTAAACTGACAAAGCTTAAGAGTGTGCCAGGTTGTAAAAGGAACAGATTCATTTTCCCACAGTGAGCAAAATAAAAAAACAAAACAAAACAGTGAATCTGGATCATATTGGCAATAAATAGAAAAACACTCAACTTGTACTTGCTCTTTGGTACACACATTTTAACTCCCATACAGCAGCAAAACTGTGAGATCACTGTAAGAATGAAATGCTGTGCATCTTAAATGAGGTTTTATTCTTACTTCAAAATAAGAAACAGTCCATAAACTGATTACATCCATTACTAGCTACTTTAATTGTTCTTGAAATTCAATAACAATGCCACTGAATGTTCTATTGCCTAACGGCTAAATTTCCTAAGGACTACACAATCACATGCATATAACATAAAGAAAGCAGGAATGAGATGGAAAAAAGGTAACATAAAAAATAACACAGAGACTTATTCCATTTATAAAATGACAACAAATAGGGCAGGAGAGATAATATAACAGACTGGGTGTTTGATTTGCACACATTGAACCCGATTCTATTTCAGGCTCACTATCTGATCTGCCAGGAATAATCTCTGAGAATACATGTTTTTAAAATCTCTCTGTATATTATCTTTATTAGTTATTCTTCCCATAATAAAGAGTTAGACACTTATTAAAAGATATTTATGACTAGCAAACTTTCCTTTTTTTTACCTTCAATATAGCTTTAAGAATTTTATTTATATATGAGTCTAACATCATTCCTATATTTTGATTTGAAAATAGAAGTTTCATATATATTCTTTTTGAAAGTTAAAATCTCTTCAGAATATAGTTGAATGGGATTTTAGTTTTGTTTGTTTGTTTTTTCTTTACACGGTTCTATAGCATTTGAATGTGTGACTATAACTATGTAAACTATGTATAGTTTCCATTCTAATCACATGTTCATAAATTTTAAGATTACTATCACTATGTTATAATCCAGCAAGGAAGGCAGGAAGGAAGGCAGGTAGGAAGGAAAGAAGGAAGGAAGGAAGGAAGGAAGGAAGGAAGGAAGGAAGGAAGGAAGGAAGGAAGGAAGGAAGGAAGGAAGGAAGGAAGGAAGGAAGGAAGGAAGGAAGGAAGGAAGGAAGGAGGGAGGGAGGGGCGAGAGCTGATAAAATATTTTTTAAATGGGTACTAAAAAGTGATTTTGTGAAGTCCATTCCCTCCATAGAGCTCCACAGACAGAGAGAAGCTAACAGAAAATTTAAAGATTTATACAGAAAGCAATTTTTCTTTTCAAGTAATTTGTTTGGTATTCTACATCAGAAAAAAGCTTTACTTCTGTTTCATGAACTTTAGAAACAGAATAATATGCAATATACTCTGGCATCTGGTTCCATTTAGATTAATTTCCTAAGGAAGCACTTCGTTAGGTGTGAAATTCTGGGTTGTACTGATGACCTTGTAGCAAAATCAATTATTTGGCAATAGTTTTCCAACAGCTACTGTTCAAAAAAAAGGAAATGAGGTTTTATATGCTAGAAACCAACAACAACAAAATGAATATCCATTGTTTTTTCTTTTTAATCAGTTTACGATTTAGGCCTACAACAACTACCATGTATTTGTCATCTCTTCTTTATTTATCTATCTCTATGCCTGATAAACCTTCATTTCTAGGATCTATGTGATAATACAGCAGATAGGGTGTTTGCTTTCAAGGAGATAACCCTGGTTTGATTCCCAGCAGAGCATATAGTCCACTTAGTATAGGGTGATTTCTGAGCACAGAGGCAGGAGAAAACCCTGAGTACCACCTGGTGTGGCACAGAAAGAAAAAAAAACTAAAAAAAACTTACTTCTTATTAATTTCACACTTATGTTTCACCTTTATTGATAATGTTTAAGTCTTGCTAAACACAAAATATACTGTTGACAAGAAAGGGAAAAAAAAAGAATAGGCTGCTTGTGTGTATCACAAACAATGCATAGCCATCAGAAAAGTGTAACCTAGCTTATACTTTCTTAAAATAAAATTATATCAAAAAGAAATGAAACTTCAGAAGGTAAAAAGATAGGTGTTATGCAAGTAGAAGCAAACATAAACAAATGGGATTACATCAAACTAAGAAGCTTCTGCACTTCAAAATAAACAGTGATAATAATACAGAAAGAGCCCACAGAATGGGAAAGAATATTTATTCAATACCCATCTGAGAAGGGATTAATATCCAAGATATACAAGATACTAGTTGAATTGTATAATAAAAATCCTCCAACCCCATCAAAAATAGGGAAAGAAATATAAATGGCCAAAAGGCACATGAAAAAAAAGCTCCACATCACTAGTCATCAGGGAGCTGCAAATCAAAACAACAATGACATATCATCTCACACCACAGAGACTGGCACACATTCAAAAGAACAAAAGCAACCACTGCTGGTGTGGATGTGGAGAAAAAGGGGCACACTTCCACTGTTGGTGGGAATGCCGTCTGGTCCAGCCTTTCTGGAAAGCAATATGGACAGTCCTTCAAAATCTAGAAATTGAGCTTCCATATAATCCCGCAATACTGCTTCTGGGAATATATCCTGAGGATGCAAAAAAAAATTCAGTAGAAATGACATAGGAATGACATCTGTACCTATATATTCATTGCAGCACTGCTCACAATAGCCAAAATCTGGAAACAATTTGAGTGTCCTAAAACAGATGACTGGTTAAAGAAACTTTGGTACATCTACATAATGGAATACTATGCAACTGTTTGGAGAGATGAAGTCATGAAATTTGCTTATAAATGGATAGACATGGAGAGCATCGTGCTAAGTGAAATGAATCAGAAAGAGAGGGACAGACATAAAAGGACTGCACTCATTTTTGGAGGATAAAATAACATCACATGAGGCTGACACCCAAGTACAATAGATACAAGAGCTAGGAGGATTTCCCCATAGCTGGAAGACTGCTTCATGAGCAGAGGAGAGAAGATAGATGGAATAGAGAAGGGATCATTAAGAAAAAGATGGCTGGAGGAATCAGTAAGAATGAGAGATGCGTGCTGAAAGTAGATAATGGACCAAACATGATAACCTCTCAGTGTCTGTGTTACAAGCCATAATGCCCAAAAGTGGAGAGAGAGCATGGAGAATATTGTCTGCCATGGAGGCAGGGGGAGGGTGGGAAAGGTGGAGGTATACTGGGGATATTGGTTGTGGGGAATGTGCACTGGTGTAGGGATGAGTGTTTGATCATTGTGAGATTGTAACCCAAACTTGAAAACTTATAACTATCTCATGGTGATTCAATAAAAATTGAAAAAATTGAAAAAATTTTAAAAAAGAAAAAATAACAAATGGTGTGTGCCCTCCTTTTCTCCTCCATGCATGGATCTGCTTACACACACCTTGTAGATTGTCTAGGAGACAGTATGTGAGCTATTGTGAAGACATTTAAAAAAAATAGGTGTTTTTGAACATACTGTGTCATATAACACCAGGACAGTAAATACAATTCATTAACTTAGTTAAATTAGGGACTACAGAACTTGGAATATAAGTCACTGACATCCTGTTGCTCATCAATTTATTCGATTGGGCACCAGTAACGTCTCTCATTGAGAGACTTATTGTTACTGTTTTTGATATACCCATGGGTAGCTTTCCAGGCTCTGCCAAACGGGGGAATATAAGTAACAAGAATCATATTATTTAATTTATACTATCCAATTAAGTCAGTAATATTTATTACTTTAAACATATCCACAGAAAGCTAAATAAAGTCAAAGTATATAAAGTAAAATAGCAATACATTTCTAATAAAATAGGAAAAAATAAAAAGTAAAAAAATTTATAATTATAGAATATAGCAGTCTTGGAATTTATATGTATATTTTTAAGTCCATGGTGAAATTTTAAAATTCATAATTTTGATTCCCACTATACTTAGAATCACATTTACACAAGAAAAGATGCAGTTATACATGCTTTTTATAAAAATATGTACTTTGGGCCATAGAGATAGTATATGGGGTAAGGTACTGCCTTACCCTGCACCTAGATGATCCTGGTTGGAGATCTGGCACTACATAGTCCACCAACATAAAAGGACAGAGCCAGGAGTAAACTTGAGCTTAGCCAAGTGAGGCTTCAAAACATAGAAGCAAAGATAAATGTATTTTTTTTCTAATAGCCGTTGTTCATTTTATATATGAATTTACTTCTGGTTTATATAAAACATAAATTATTGAGGTGATCCGGGCGGTCGCAAATGTGTGGCTGCTCTGTTGCTGAATGTCCATGATCCTAGAGGCCATCTGGCTACTCTGGCACCAGCAGCTTCTTGCAGAAATTCCTCCAGACTGTGAACTATATTTCGGCCCCATGCTGCCCCAGGAGGGGAAAGGTTTTGCTCACTCGACTTTTTCTTTCTGGTGGGGCGGCATGGCGACCGCCATCTTATAAGGCCCACTAAACAGATGTACGAGCCTGCAGTGATGCAATTTTTGGCAGAAATTTCCCTGGACTTAGCTACTAAAATACAGAAATCCAAAACTGCATGACCACTATCATGGACGTGCGACCTCATATCTCTTCATCCTCAGCAAGGGAAAACAAATTATCAAATGCTGCCTTTTCAGCAGGTTCGATTTGGCGGGGTGGGGGGGGAATCCAAATAATAATAGTGAGTTTTATGTTGAAATATTGAATATAATCAAAGTAAGGGGAAAGTAAAGTGAAAATTATCAGCTACACAGGCAGGGATGGGGTCGGGGATGGTAGGTATACTGGGGTTCTTGGTGGTGGAACATGGGCACTGGTGAAGGGATGGGTGTTTGAGCATTGTATCACTGATACTTAGGCCTGAAATCTTTGTAACTTTTCACATGGTGATTCAATAATTTTTTTTTTAAAACATAAATTATTGCAATTAAAGAAGCATAGATTTAAGAAAACTGTAACAATGTAGAGTAAACTATGACTTTTTGAAACTAGAAGTCAATGAGGCAGTTATTACTCTGGGAAAAAGAAATAGGAAAGAGGTCTGTGGATTAACAAAAATATAGCAATTTTATACCATAGGAGTCTGAGGAATTGCAGATATTAGTTGCTTCCTTGAAGTAAGACAGAGAAAAAATCAAGTTTGACTGCTGAGTCTTGTAAAAGAGTTCCTATAACCTCTTCTCTCATCTCCAGAAGCCAGGTAATTATCTCTCTGCTACCTGTGTTACAGTGATGGCTTTTTCTCTGGAAAGCTGAAAGACGATCTCATCTCAAGAAATAAGACATAGGTGAAGGGAAGCACTAAGTAAGGGACTAAAAATAAGATTCAAGTAATAACTTATTAAACACTAAGTGCACTCAGTCTGTTGCCCATCCTGGTGCTTAGGCTACTAACTTCTACAACTGGATCATCTAGGAAAGAAACTGGAAAAAAAAGTCAAAAGAAATACAATTCCACTATACTGACAGTAAGATAAAATCTTCAAACAGAAAAGCCTGCAACGCCAATGACTATACCAGCCCCACTGAGAAAAGTGCCAACGAACTCTCAGTAATTCAGTATAAGTGGGGCACAAAGAACTTTCACTGTCTGTGAAAAATCCCTAATGTGAAATATGGAAACAAAAACATATATAAAATGATAAAGCTTGACAATTTAGCATTTTAATGTTATTTTTCTCGAAGAAATTAAAGAAATTGTGTATATCCATATTAGAATGATACAAAGAAGAATTCCAAATGACAAAAAGTTCTTAAGATTGAATTCTATTGAAATGGTAATACAGACTGACAAAAAATATGTTCTCCCATAAGGTACAGCCAGAAATCAGCTCCTTATCACAGACAATCCTCATCAATTCATAGCATATTTTTCCTGAGAGATAAATATATCTTTATATAGATGTTACTTAAGTAATATAGAAAATGGCTTCCATATGTGAGGCCCTGGGTTTAATTCCAATATTCTGTGGCATTTGAACAATACCAGGTGAAGGTTTTTACCCTGAGCATTATTGGTGAAATCTTAAGCTCTGAATGCAACCAAATATGAGCTGGAGCACTGCAGAAACAACAACATACTGCACAAATTTGGAATGCAAAGAATATCTCTTAATATTCTTTCTTAATAAAGGCCATATCTTAAATCCTTCAGTTAATATAATACTTACTAAAAGCTTTCCCTCAACATTTCAAAAGAGAAAAGATGTCAACTATCTCTAGTACTCTTCAACATAGTTTTGGAATTCTAGATTGAGCAATTACACAAGAAAAATATATAAAAGACAAAATAAAAAAATAAAATACCTGTACTTTGGGGATATGTGTTTATATATACCTATAAACATACAGTGTGATAATATACAGAGGGCAAAAGCTAAAGATTCCATCAAACATATTCTAGAAATAATTAGTGAGTTTAGTAAAGTGATATAAAATCAAAGGTTTTAATCAAAGAATTAAAATCAAATCATAAAAATGGTTGCATTCCAATATATAAACTCTAAACAGAAGGAAAAAATTAAAGAAAAATACATTTTATAGAGAACCAGTGTGATAGTACATCAGGTAGGGTTCTTGTCTTTTGCTTCAATCTTTGTCATCCTGTATGGTCCCTGAACCCCCAGGAGTGATCACTGAGTGCAGAGCACTGTGCACCACTGGGTGTGATCCAAAAATCAAAAATTCCATTTACACTTCTATAAAAATAAAATGAAGTACTAGGAATAAACCTAACAAAGGAGGTGACAAGCTGTAAGACACTGCTAACAGAAATATAAGAAGGTGCAAAACTGGAAAATCATTCCCAAAATCATGGATCGGAAGAACAACGTTATTAAATTTTCATCTTATCTAAAGCAATCTACAATTTGAATGAATTCCTATTTAGAAATACAATAGCATTAAAAGTACATAGAACAATCATTTCTAAATTAGCATGGAATCATAAAAGAACCCCTATAGTTAAATAATTTGAAAGAATTTTTTTCAACGGAGGCTTAATATTTCCTGACTCCAAACAATATATAGAACAGTATTACAATAATTTGAAAATGAAAGAAATTATTCCACAGACCAATGGACTAGAATTTAGAGATAAAAAGTAAATCAAAACATACATTGAATATTTATTTTACAATAAAGAAGCTAAAACCACACAATGGAGAAAGGAAAATTCTTCAAAAGGGGGTGCTGAGAAAAAAAATAAAATTGACATGAAAGAATTTGTTACCACCATACCAAAAAATCTATTAAGTCAAAATATATTAAGGAATTGAATAGTAGACCCTCAAACATATTGGAAGAATATGATTTTACATCACACATCTCATCAGGGGTGAGTAATGTAAATGTATGAAAGACAAAACTTCACACACAAAAAATAAGCAGTTCAATTAAAAAAGCAAAGTACATGAATAAACTCTCCTGCAGAAATAAACATAGACCACAGGCACATGAAAATGTTTTCAACAGTAACTACTTTTAGGGAAAGTAAATAAAATCCATGACAGACCATGCCACCAGTGAGAATGTCCTATGTCCATAAAAGTGTTGGTGTGAGAAAGGAAAATAACGAATCCTAGTTCACAGTTGTTGGGCATCTAAATTGCAGCAATCTTAATGAAAAACAGTGTAAAACTGTCTTTAAAAACAGAAATACTATTATATTAGCCAAGCATTACCAATCCTAGACATTTATTTGAAGAATTTGAAAGCATAGTTGTGTCCTATGTTCATAGTAATAGCAACATTATTTACAATAGCCATCAACATAAAACTATATAAATAAGCTGTGATAAATATATATATAAAACATGTGGCATGTATACAAATATATATTCATTGTATATATAATCACTGAAATACTATTGTTATTAAAATGATGAAATTGGCCCATTGAAGTAAATTAGATGCATCTTGAAATGATTATGCTAAGTAATATAAGCAAGAAAGTGACAGATGGTTTCACTCATATGTGGAATATGAATAACCAAAGCGAGCAAACTGACAAAAAAAAACATTAAAAATAACTCTTAGACTCGGAAAACTATGGTGGTTACCAGATGAAAGGAAGAGGTGTTGGGGGCACCTTTAGGTAGTAAAGTGAAACTGGAGCTTTTATGGTAAAAGTGGCGAGAATTTTATCCACATGGAACTGTAAAATCCTAGTCAATCAACATAATACCATATCAGTCAAATAATTTTTTTTAAAACTTATGATTATATCATTAGATCCAGAGAAAATATTTGACAAGACCGAGTACTCATTCATGATTAAACACCTCAGCAAAATGGGATTGAAGAAACTTTCCTCAACATAGTCAATGCCATCTACCACAAGCCCACAGCAAGCATTCTTCTCAATAGGGAAAAATTAGAAGCATTCCCTCTAAGACCAGGCACAAGACAAGATTACCCACTCTCATTACTCCTATTCATAATAGTACTAGAAGTACTTGCCATAGCAGTCTAACAAATGAAAGATATCAAAAACATGCAGCTAGAAAAGGAAGAAGTCAAGTATTGACTATTTGCAATGACATGATACTAAGAAAATTTAAAAGACTCTACAAAAAGCTCCTAGAAACAATAAATTTCTATAGTTAAGTGGCAGTTTACAAAATCAATACCCAAAAGATTATGATTTTCCTTTATACAAATAATGAAAGGGAAGAAGAGATTTAAAAAAAAATCAATCCCATTCACATTGTGCATGCATCAGAAAATCAAGTACCACAGATTCAACTTAACTAAAGAGCTAAAGGACCTGTACAAAGAATACTACAAGGACACTTGGAGGGCCTGCTCAGGATGGGAGATATGTGCTAAAGGTTGACTATAGGTGGAACATGATGGCTACTTAATGCATGTATTGCAAACCACAACACTCAAAGGGAGAGAGAGAGTAAAATGGAATGCACCTGCCACAAAGTGGTGGGGGGGTGAGTTGAGGGTGGTGAGAGGAATACTGGGAACACTGGTGGTGGAGAATGGACACTAGTTGGAGGGATGGGTACTCGATCATTGTATGACTGAAATGCAAGCATGAAAGTTTGTAAATCTGTCACTACCTCAGGATGATTTGTTAAAAAAAATTAGTTTTTTTTAAAAAACCTTCATAAGATGCTGTTATGGACCATGTGAAGAAATAGTGTCAGTCCTACAGAGCTTTGAAAGATTCAGAATAAATTATTTCTGAAAGGATAAAAAAAAAGCATGCTACAAAATACTCCTTCAACAAATGAAAAAAGGACACTAGGAAATAGATGCATCCTCTGCTCAGGAATTTTGTATACTAACATCACCAAAATGGCAATACAACCCAAAACATTTTACATATTCAATGTAGGTCCCTATAAGGATACCCGTGCCATTTTTTTCAAAGAAATAAATCAAATAGTCCTGAAATTCATATGGAATAATAGACCCACACAGTGAGACATTGGAATAAAGAACAACCAGTGGAATAAAATTAATATTCTGACTCAGATCTTCAAATAGTGATCACTTAATCTTTTATAAAGAGCAATAAATGTGAAGAGTAACAAGGAAAGCCTCTTCAACAAGTGGTGCTGGGAAAACTGGGCATTTACATGCAAAAAAGGTGAACTCTGACCTCTTTCTAATGCCATGCACAAAAGTCAGATCAAAATTAATTAAATACCTCAACATTAGACCAGAATCCATAAGTTACATAGAGTAGAGTCCTCTTCTATGTAAGTAGGGAGAACCCTCCATTACATTGATGCCGAAGTTTTCTTCAAAAACAAAGAGCACTGGCCAAGCAAAGATAAACTGGAACTACATTAAACTAAGAAGTTTCTGCAACTCAAAAGAAACAGTCACCAAGATATAGAGCAGGAATGGGAAAAAATTGCTTACCCAGTACCCATCTGACAAGGGGTTAATATCAAAGATATGTAACTGACTGGTAGAAGTTTACAGTACAAAAATTTCTTACCCGTCAAAAAATGGGGAGAAGAAATGTACAAAAACCTCCTCAAAGAATAAATACAAATTGCCAAAAGAGCATGAAAAAATGCTCTACATCATTACTAACCAACAGGGAGATGCAAATCAAATGGAGACTGTCACATATCAAAAAGAATAAGAACATTTGCTGGCATGGATGTGGTGAGAAAGGGACTCTGATTCATTGTTTGTGGGAATGCTGAATGGTCCAGCCTTTTGGAAAGCAATATGTACATTCCTTTAAAAACTAGAAAATGAGCTTCCATACAACCCAGCAATATCACTCACGGGAGTATAACTTAGGGGCTCAAACCACAATGCAGAAAAGCCATCTGCACATCTATGTTCATTGCAGCACTATTCACAAGAGCCAGACTCTGTAAATGACCCAAGTAACTGAGAACAGATGACTGGATAAAGAAGTAAGGGACATTTACACAATAGAATAATAGCAACCACAAGGAAAAGATGAAGTCATAAAATTTGCTTATAAATGGATGGATATGGAGTGAAATGAATCAGAGGGACAGACATTGATTGCACTCATTTGTAAAATATTAAGAAAAAATAGTATGAGACTAATAGCCAAGGATAGTAGAATCTAGAGTCAGGAAGACATGTCCATGGTTGGAAGTTTGCCACAAGTGCAGAGAAGGGGGAGGAGTGTCAGTTACAATAAAGAAGGGACCACTAGAATTTCTAATACTAGTTGGAAATTACTCTGACAACAACTTAATACTGAAAGGAGGTAAAGGGATATATCTAATAACCTTTCAGTACTTAGTACCTGTATTGCAAACTATAATGCCCAGATAGAGATGGGGAGAGAGAGAAGGAGAAAGAGAAGGAAAGTGTCTGTCACGGAGACAAGGTGGTAGGGGGTGGGAAGCAGGTGAGTGGCAGAGGGAAAGTGGGGTGTTGTGGTGGGAAATGTATACTGGTTAAAGAATGGTGTTGGAAAACTGTATGACTGAAACAGGATCATGAAGAACTTTATAACTGCGTATCTCGTTGTGATTCATTTTTTTTAAAAAATTGAGTCACTTAAAAAGTTTTGTAAGTTAAGACAGCAATAGTTAATTTTTCTTTATACTAAACACTGTAGCACTGTTGTCCCATTGTTCATCGATTTGCTCGAGCAGGCACCAATAGTGTCTCCATTGTGAGACTTGTTACTGTTTTTGGCATATTGAATACATCATGAGTAGCTTGCCAGGCTCTACATGAGGGCAGGATACTCTAGGTAGCTTGCCAGACTCTCCAAGAGGGATAGAGGAATCAAACCCAGGTCAGTCACGTGCAAGGTAAACGCCCTACATGCTGTGCTATTGCTCCAGTCCATTATACTAAATAATATTCCATTTTGTATATATGCCATAATTTCTTTGTGCATTCATCTATTTTTAGAAACTTGGGATTTTCCAGGAATTGGCTATTGTAAATAGTGTTACCGTGACCATAGGAATACTTTTTTTTTTTTTAACTCAATGATGTTGTAGTCTTAGAATAGAGTCTAACGAGTGGAATCACTTGTTTTCCATAGGAGTTGAGCCACACTCAGTGCTGAGGGTTCATTTTCACCACATCCCTAACAGCACTAGTTGTTCCAAAACTTTTTGAAATAGGCCATTCTCACTACAGTGAAGTGAAATGATAATGACCTGTGATTTCCCTGAGAACAAGTGATGATGAATACTGTTTCATAGGTCTGTTGGTCAATTGTCCATCAGTTCCAGCTCCACTAGCTACAGGGCAGGGCAGGGGGAGTTAGCCACACCCAATGGAGGCAGAGCCTGGGAATCATGAAGGTGCCAGGCATCAAACACAGGTCAGCTGCAAGTAAAACAAGTGCCCTGCCCACTATACTGGCTCTCCAGTTCACAGTTCCAATATTTGATGAGGTTGTTTGATTTTTCTGGTTGAAAATCAACGTCGGAAGAGAGAGCGACACAGAGTCTCTTGCCCTGGCGCCTGGCTGTCTTCACCAGGGCCCCTCAGAGGAGGTGGGTTGAGTTTCCCTCCCTGTCCCAAACAGAGCCCCAGCAGCCAAAGATCTCTAGAACCCATTCCCAGCCATGCTCAAGGTCACTCCCCACATGTTTGGACAAGCCTCATGCATGAAGAAACTGGCAGAGGAACCCAGGTGTGTGGGACCCTGGGCCGAGATCTCCAAGCCTGCTCGGATTGGGACTGGGTCTCTCCTACCCAGATTCCCCATTTTCCAGTAGCTAGGCAGTCACGCCCAGAAACTGCCCCCCACCCAATGGTGTAATCCCATCAATGGCCAAGATCCAGAGACTATAAAACCAAGCTCCTGGAAGCAGCTGCACAACATCTTATAGCCTAGTTCTCCCTCTCAGAGAAACTGGTAATCTACTGAGAGCTTCCTGCCTCCATGGGAGAGCCTGACAAGCTCCCCATGGTATATTTATATGCCAAACAAATAACAATGATGGGTCTCATTCTCCTGACCCTGAAAGAGCCTCTAATACAGCACCATTGGGAAGGACAAGTAAAGAAAGGATGCTAAAATCTCAGTGCTAGGAAGAATGGAGACATTACTGGGCCCGCTCAAGCAAGTCAAGGATCAACGGGATGATAGTGATAGTGATAGTGATAGTGAACGTTGTATTTATTTTATACCTCATATATTAACCCCTTGTTGGATGTTTCATTTGTGGATATGTTCTCTCATTAACCATAGGAAAACACAAAATATCTTTAATTTAGTGGTACCTTTTCTGCACTATTAAAAAAATAGTTTTATATAATCATTAGTTTATTTCAGTATTTTCTTTCTCAATGGAGTTGAATCATTAAAGTTATTTCTGAACTTAACACCACAGAGAATTCTGCCTATGTTTTCTTCATTGTATTTCATGGATTCAATTATTAGGTCTTTAATCCTCTTTAATTGATTGTTATGTATATTGTAAGACGGAAATACAAATTGATCGCTACTCTTCCCATTCCCAGATTTCCCCTGATCCCAAATGTCATCTCCCAGGCGGACCCTTGAATTTAGTCTCTACCCCCAGCTTGTCTCCACTCTCCACACAATCTTATCTTTCATTTAATCTTAAATCTTATCATCCATTTAATTTGTGTGTCTTTATGGGCTACACCCATAAACATGCTCTGCTGGGGTCAACCTGGGACCCCTACATGCAAATGCATGCTAATTTTCCTTCCAGTTAATGTTTTTCTCTTCTCTCTCTCTCTCTCTCTCTCTCTCTCTCTCTCTCTCTCTCTCTCTCTCTCTCTCTCTCTCTCTCTCTCTCTCTCTCTCTCTCTCTCTCTCTCTCTCTCTCTCTCTCTCTCTCTCTCTCTCTCTCTCTCTGGGGAGGAGGGGAATACTTGGCTACTCCTACTCAGGAATCTGTCTTGGTGGACTTAGGGAACCATATAAGGTGCTTGGTAGGGAACCTAGGTCTGCCGCATGCACAGCAAGAATCCTACCAGCTGAGCTATTTTGCTATTTCTCTTGTACCTAGCTAATTTCTCTCAAATTGCAGGGATGTCGGGGATTAAACCTGGGACGGCTGCGTGCAAAGCAGATGCCCTACATGCTGAACTATCGCTCCAGCCCGCTAATTTTCTTAATAGCATTTACCACTCTGAAATGCTTTTGCATTGGTCTAGAGTGTAAGCCCTCGGCCTATCTAGGTGGCCGAGTCCCCATCCAGCAAGGTCCAGCGGTTCTCAATCAAGCTGAATCCCTGGCACTCAGCGCCCCCTGGCAGTCGAAGGGCATCACTGCCCAGAAGGCTCACAAACACCCCAGTCAATAATTTATCCATTCTCTTTTTCCTCTCCTTTTACAATCTCTATAATCTGAATATTACCCGTTAATATTCTATACCGCTCAAGTTTTATTCATTTTTGTTTATTAGTTTGTCATCGTGTTCTTTTATTATGGTTTTATGTACCTTATCCTCAAGCATATAAACTCATTCCTTGGCTTCTCTTATTCTGCTGCAGAGTTTCATTTATGTACTTTTTGATTCACTTACTTAAAACTTCAATTCATTAATTTCTAGTGAATGATTTTATTTCTCTTTCCTTGCTGAGCTCTCATCTGTTGACGGATTTTGGTTTTTTTGTTGATTTTTTTTAACTTCAGTAAATATCCTTACTCTTGTCACTTCAATAGTGAAATCTTCAAAACCAAGTGTAAAAAATTCTCTTTCTTAATGGAATTCCCCTGAGATACACAGTTAAAAACTTGTTCATGTTTAGGTTTCAGTCATATAATGTGCCAACACTTGTCCCTTCACCAGTGTACATTTCCATCACTGGTGTCCTCACTTCCCTCCTGCCACTGACATCCCAGCCTGCCTCTATTTCTAACTATCACTGTCATAGTGGTCCCTTCTTTATCCTGTCACTGCCCTCCAAATCCTGCACTCGTGGCAAGTTTCTAAGAATGTACTGGTCCTCCTGGTCCTAGTTTTTACTTTGGGTATTAGCTCATAGTACGTTTTTTTATATCCCACAAATGAGTGCAATTTTTCTATATCTATCCTTCTCCTTCTGACTCATTTCACTCAGCATGATACTCTGTGGAAATACTGCACCCATTTATAAGCAAATTTCATGACTTCATTTTCCTGGTGGTGGCTGTATAGTATTCCATTATGTCGATATATCATGTGTGATTGAGGTTTTTATGGGATTTTGTCTGCATTATTTAGTGCAGGTGAACTTCTCTGATCATTGTTTCATTGTTTCTGGTCCAATGTAAGGGTTGGGTGAGTCTGATTTTATGCAGACCCAAGTGCACAGTTCATGTTCATTAATTCCATACAGAGACTGGTCCTGAGCCTGGGTTGTTTTAACAGCTGCTGGAAATGGCAGTAATAAGCATACTAAATCTACATACTACATCTACATCAGCGATAGCACAGCGGGTAGAGAATTTGCCGTGCACTCGGCCGACCTGGGTTTGATTCCTCCGTCTCTCTCAAAGAGCCCGGCAAGCTACCGAGAGTATCCCACCCGCACGGCAGAGCCTGGCAAGCTCCCATGGCATATTCGATATACTAAAAACAGTAACAAGTCTCACAATAGAGATATTACTGGCGCCTGATCAAACAAATTGATGAACAATGGGAAGACAGTGCTATGACAGTGCCACAGTGCTACATCTACTCTATCCTTTATTTCTGACAGACCTGTGCTGCATCACAGAATTCACAGCCTGACTGTAAATGTAGTGGTTTAGATGTTTCATAAGTTTGGGTAGCAAGTGTGGGGCTCATGATCAGCACTGTCCAAGTGTGCATTTTTCCTATAGATTCACTGTATCACTGTCATCCCATTGTTCATTGATTTGCTTGAGTGGCCGCCAGTAACGTCTCCACTTGTCCCAGCCTGAGATTTTAGCAGCCTCTCTTTACTCATCTTTCCCAATGATTGGAGGCTCTTCCAGGGTCAGGGGAATGAGACCTGTTATTGTTACTGTATATGGCATATCAAATACGCCACGGGGAGTTTGCCAGGCTCTTCCTCTGTGGGCAGGATACTCTCGGCAGATTGGAAAGTTTATTTTCTGGCTCTAAAACAAATGTCTGAACTGAATACAAATCAGCAGGGAGTGGACTGCTTAGTTTCACCAGACTATGGCAGATGATACTCAGCTCTTCTGAACACTGAGCTTGAAGTGGAAGAACTTACTTGCCTGGAAGTTGTTTCTTGCTTACACAGGTTGCAAGGGGATGCTCCCTACCAAGGTTGCAAGGGGATGCTGAAATGCTCCTGCCGTAACTGCTTACTTGAATAACTTGCTTGGCCTTCAAGGTCTTGAGAGTAGTTTTAAGGGTAATGGTAAAATTTTCCGTTGGTCACTTCCTTTCCCCACTGAAAAGTTCTGCACCTTGAAATTCTCTACTGCCCCCCTCCCTGAAGTTGTGTTCTTTACCTGCTTCATTGTTTCTTTTTCATAACACAGATTCCCAGAGAAGGTTGCTGACTACTACCAAGAGCTGACTGCAGAGCCCCATGCAGTATTCCATGCTTATTTTTATTTTTGTTTTGGCTTTTATTTTAAAGTTCCAGATATACTTTCTAATAATTCCTTTTACACCTTGATCTTGCCCTTGTTTTAAATATTTTGAATGTTAACTTCCTGCCTAAAATTTTATATGCAATAACCCATGTAAAATTCAACTGAAGAATCAAAAAGAATTTTCTAGTATTCTTCCTCTAATAATATATTTTTCTTTATCTCTCTTCACACATACATATATATCATATATATATGTAATATATAAGGTCTGCTGAAAGTACCCTGCAGCAGAACAAGAGAACAAAGGAAGATGGGAAGATGCAACAATATATTTAGAGCCCCAGAGGAATATCTAATTCCCATCAATGAAATTTAGTGTTCAATGGTTATCTAGCCAAAGACTTTATATGGAGATACACTCCAAAGGATACTAAATATGAATATCTAAAAATTAGCAACATATTTTTAAAAGTTATTTATTAATTTACTTAAACCCCAGAGAAAATGACTAAATGATTTGAAGGTGACAAACACTGAAATAGAAACTTTGCAGATGAATGAACTAGTGATGGGTTTACTGACTAATTATTTTTTCTTGTTTTTAAACTATTTGCAAGAGTTATTTTGAGAAAAAGGTGTGTGCAATCTATAAAAAAAATAAATATCTATACCTAGCAATAGTGAAGTAATTACCTCCAATATCATTACAAATTTCATTATTTGAAAAACTAAATGTCAAAATATAGCAAAAGCTATAAAGATTTGTGTATGTTTTGACATAATACTTCCGTTCATGAAAAATAATTCAATAAAGCAAACAGCTATCATTACAGCATTATCAATTCTATTATTGTAGCAAACAAAAAAATGAACATTGGTGAGTAAAGAATTTATGAATTATGTTAAGGACATAAAGGACTGCAATTAAATTATGTTTAGCCACTGCCATAAAAGAACTCACATTCATAAGTACAATATAGAAAGATGAGAAAATGTTGTAACATATAATAAAATTTAAAAGAAATGATAAAGAAATATTGAATGTGCTACTATTTAAAATCATTCTTACATGTGGGAGAAAATAAAATTATTTAAAACAAAAGTTGCAAACAAAATTAAAGAAGGTAGAAAAATAAACAAGGCCATTGGATAGTTTATAAAGACAAAGTACTTGTTGGGGAAAATATTTGCAACAAGTTATGGGGAAAAAGAACTATAATTCTTTGAGCTTTTGCTGCATAATAAATCACCCCTAAATTTAGAATTTTTTACTAAATTAAAAAGTGATGCAAACATTACTCCTACAAGTCTTAGAAAATTTATTTTCTGTCTCAAAAGACAATGAGAGAATAAAACATAAGATCAGTAAAATGTTTATCTATGAAGTATAGAAGAACACAATAGAGGATCCAGGGAGAGATTTTATACTTGTCTGAATAAAATTGCCTTTGGGATGTTTTTAACTATATGAATATTTTATAAGTAAATATACAATTATATCAAAGTACAAAAACTGCAACCAAAAGAATATTCAGAGGCAAAATCAAATTTACCATGTATATTTAGTTGCTGCAACTACGAAAGAAAAATAACAAGCAAGTTTTAAAAAATGCTTTACATTCCTTTCTAAGTGGAATTTACCTTTAAGTTAAAGAATACAAATACAGGCAGTCTCGGGCTGGGGCGGATACCAGCTCGTGCTCCGCCAAGATTCGACCGGGGTGGCCATGCTTTTGTGTGGCTGCTTTGCTGCGGATCAACCAAGATCCGGAGGCCAGCTACACTACTTCTGGTCCCAGCAAGTGCTTGCAGCCATGTGTCTAGACTGTGAACTAAGCCATAGCCCCATGCCAGCTGAGGAGGGGAAATATCTTTTTTTCTCGTTTTTTTTTTTTCCTTTTGGGGGAGAAGCGGTGTGTCGTCCGCCATATTATGAGGACTACTATTAAGCAGGTATGAACTTGGTGGCGCAGGAAGGAGGGAAAAAAATGTGTTATGAACTTGAAACAGCGGGACGCTGGGCAGTCTTGGGACAGGGCCAATAGCGGCTCGTGCTCCGCCGAGATTTGACCCAGGTGGCCACGCTTCTGTGCGGCCACTTTGCTGCTGATCGACCAAGATCTGGAGGCCAGCTAGACTACTTTCGGTCCCAGCAAGTGCTTGCAGTCATGTCAGTAGACTGTGAACTAAGCCATTGCCCCATGCTGCCCCAGAAAGGGAAATGATGCAATTTCTACCATAAATCTCCTGGACTTAATTACTGAAATACTAAAATACAGAAATCCTAAACTGCATATCGTTTCATTCTCAGCAATGGAAAACTAATTATCAAGTGCTTCCTTGTCAGGAAGGCTTTTTTTTTTGGGAAGGAAACTCCAACAACAATAGTGAGTTTTGTGTTGAAATATGGAATGTAATCAAGGTAAAGAGAAAATGAAATGAAATTTATCAGTTACGCAGGCGGGGGTGGGGGTGGAGGGTGGGAGGTATACTGGGGTTTTTTGTGGTGGAGTATGGGCACTGGTGAAGGGACGGGTGTTTGAGCATTGTATAATTGAGACATAAGCCTGAGAACTTTGTAACTTTCCACATGGTGATTCAATAAAATAAAATAAAATAATTTAAAAATAAAAATAAAACCCCATCATGGTCTTTCCATTTCACACCTGGAAAAGTTAATATAAATTTCAGTTACTCCCTCTCTTGGCAATGCTGGAAGGCTCAAATACTACAGTCCCTGCCCTGTTCTGTAAGTCTAGCCCTGGTTGAACTGCCTCTGTCCTCTGCTAATCTGCCTCCTGCCCTCTGCAGCTAGTTTGAGATCTACTCATAGCCTTCCCTCATCTTCCGACCCATCTTGTTATCAGAATAAAAATTGTTGCTCATACAAAAAAAATACAAATACACAAAATACATAATTGATTAGAGCATATTTTTATAATTGAAATACCAAAAAGTATATATCATAAAATGAGTTCACTAAAATTCCATAGCTATAAGTAAGATTCACTGATTTATTTCTCTAAAGATGTTTGTTCACAACAATAATAAAAATAAACATTAGCAATAATTGGAGGTGGGGTTGGCCACACCGCCAGTGGTGCTCACGAATTACTCCTATCTCTGCACTCAGGAATTAAACCTGATGGTGCTTATATGGAGTGCGGGTAATCAAATCCCAGGTCAGCCACAAGCAAGGCCCTATTGGCTGTACTATTGCTCTGGCTCAAATAATGATAGTAATAAAACGACAAGCAACCAGTGGTTTAAGTCATGGAGTACTTGATTTAAGCAAGTTCTGGCTTCTTTAAATAAGTTCCAGCTTACTTTGTTATAAAAACAATACAGTTCTATTCTGTGTCAAAAATAACATTTCAAATATAAGAAATTATTAAAGCAATGATTTATTCCAGTTTTTAAAAAGGAAATAATACAGATAATGCTGGACATCAGATTATGTCTGATACAAGTAAACCATCAACTACTGTTGTGTTTTATTCAAAGAATAAAGGAATGTTTAAAAACCTTTTTTATCTCCTTCTCCCCCACACCTCTCCCTTTCTGCCCCTCCATAAAAAGAAAAAACTTATTGATTCCCCAAATTTGCATATCAAAAAATTAAAACTACAATGACTTGACAAGTTAGATGTGGTAAAATTCACAAGTGCAAAATAGTATTTTAAAACATTAATTAATTTTGCTGTTGACAGAGGTATACTTAATTCATTATTTAGAAAATTATGAATTGTCTCTTCTACATAAAATGGATACTCAAATGAAAAAAAAAAACTTTACTGTTCACTCAAATAGACAGCTGAATATGTCACCTGACAGAAGATACTGAACAACCTATAAGGTGTTTTCACCCAAAAGACACAAACCTGAATGATATCAAGATATGCACAAAATTTAGTTTTTAAAAATTAATTGTAAGAATAAAAATTGATAGGATGAATAATCTATGGGTTAAAAGATAATAAAGTAAAAAAAAATACTAAAGGAACATTTCAAAGTAATATGCTGAGTGGTAGAAGACTGACTTGAATCTATGAGACACTGGATTTGATTGCCTGAAGTCCCAAAAAAGAGAAGAAATTTGATATTTTTTACTTAATTTGAATATTAATTCAAACAAATTATGAATAAACTTCTACATAACTTAGAACATATTCATTCAAAATTGATAATTTGTTATTAGCTAGTATTATTAATGGGTCATTTGTGATTATGTTTTAAAAGAACCATTCATGTTTTCGTCACAAATGTGGTATATTTACAGGTAAAGTTATGCAATATCTTAACTTTTTTTTTAATAAGGAATTTCATTTTGTATTAGTGGAAAAGAGGTGAAGATGAAACACATTTATAATGAAGATCAAGAGCAAGTTAGCATATCTATCAATCACTAGGATACATATAAATACCTCGAAATGTGTTAATTCCAGTAATGTTCTGCTAGTTTTCTTCTTGAAATATTTTTAATTAGGTGTTTGAAATTTAAAATTTATTTTTTGAAAACAGTATTAAAAATCGCCATTTTTTTAGCTATTCCATTAAATACTATGGCAAATATTGAACAATTTGCAACACAAACTAAGTAAAATTATAGCACTTATGTCTTATTTTCAGGTTTTCAGTTTTTTCCCTGGGTGGAGTGGGGCAGCGTCAGGCAGGAGCTCAACCTGAGGTGATATGGCTTGCTCATGGCTCCATATTCTGGGATCACTTCCACCCGGGGTTGGGAACATATGCAGTTCCAGAAATCAACCTGGATTGATTTCTTGCCAGGCAATTGCCTTATCAGTAGTTCTGTTGTTCTGACCTTCCCTATTTTATTTCATTTCTCATATTTTTGCACTTATTTTCTCTTAATGTTTTTTCTTCTACTCTTTTATCATCTTATTTATATTTTTATCTCTTTTCTTCATCAAGCATCATTTTTATCTCTTTACTTCAAAGGGAACTTTATTGTGGAAGTCCATTGTGAACATCCAAGTGAGCAAAAAAACAGAAAACTGAACCTATTAGCAGCAAAATTCAACTATAACAAGAAGTCAGCTATATAAGTTTTTCTCATAGTTGTCTACTATTATATGCCTTAAGATTTAATCACTACAGTAACACCAGAGTTCTTACATACTCTTACTATTAAATAACTCAGCATAATAAATTTGGCTGCTTTCACATGAACCACTGATGCGCAAAAATAATTTCCAGCTAATCAGTAATAATGACTATATACCCAGTGAGTCACCGTTACACTTTAAGAAGAAGACTGTGCTAATGCGTGAATAATTATTGACCTGATTAAGTGTCCAATCTTGCTCTTGGGAGAAAAAAAAAAGAGTGCACATCATTTAACAATTCAGCTTTATATTGTCTGTGTGATAAAAGCAAGGGGTAATTTGGATAACTGATGCACCAGCTAAATTTTGTTAGGCAATTCCCAAAAGTAGATGATTTCCATCTTCCCTGAACATTTTGGGAACTTACATTTTTCTCTGCCTTGTGTCCTTAATGTGCAGCCAACTATTTTCTTTCTTTTTCTTTCTTTCTTTCTTTCTTTCTTTCTTTCTTTCTTTCTTTCTTTCTTTCTTTCTTTCTTTCTTTCTTTCTTTCTTTCTTTCTTTCTTTCTTTCTTTCTTTCTTTCTTTCTTTCTTTCTTTCCTTCTTTCTTTCTTTCTTTCTTTCTTTCTCTCTTTTTTTTTTTTTTACAAAATGCCAGGTGCAAAAAAAACTGAGAAAATTAAGTAGATGATAGGATTTTATCTCACCCACAGTTACGAGGACTAAGGATTCAGAGAAAAAGCTATTACCTAGTTAGCACCACAGAATATTCCTCTGAAAGGCCACTTTGAATACTATTAAAGAGGTAAGCTTTTTGGAAGATTACAGGGAGCAGGTAATGAGATGCATAGGATTTCAGATATTTAATAGAGTAAGCTGGAGTGTTACGGAGAGCTAAGAGTTATCATTTACCATGTTATGGTTATCTCTGACCAAATCATTACTTCTACTTGTTTCTATACAAAGATAGGGTAGTTTTGTTCTTTAGAAATGTTTTGACCTTGTAAATCAGACTAGAAGTGTCAAAGGCAGAGAGGCATGCAATCTTGTAGGGTGGAATGCTCTTGTGCTTATGAATGAGAGTGCTGAGATCATGAATAGCTCATTATTAGCCTCTGGATAAATGTACTGTGTCAGAAAAATATTCCGAAAAAATTAAAAATTGACCCAAAGATTTGCAATCTCTGGCAAATCTGTTCATAAAGCATCATAGTAGATCTCATCCTCTTTGGTAAAATTGGGACCTCCCCAAAATAATTAAAAGTGTTGCAACTTTAGAAAGGACAGAATATTTCATTGTCTACCACATTTAGCCACAATAAAATATGGAAATCAATAAGAAAACTCTCTCTTCCTATGATTCATGTTGTTTTGTACCAGTTATGTCCATTTCAAATAATTCAGTTCAATTTTAAAAAGAAAATAGGGTGTGTCTCAGAGATACTTTGAAACAATGAAATAATATTGACTTTTAATCTCATGAAGTAAACATATCTAGGTTGTCTGTGATTCAATATTTACAGACCTAATGATTAACCTTTGAATTTCTTATTGAATGAAATGCTCACATCAAGCCATGAGAATATTGAGCTCGCCTTTGCATAATTCAAATGGTTCAGAGAAGGTTCAGTTCACTTCAGACCATAATACTTGTATATTATTATACTAAATAATTATTATTATTCATTCTCACAATGTTTTCCCTAATAAACTTATATATAATATCATTATATTCTATTTAGAAAGGTAAATCAGTATGTAATTCACTTTACAAACACTTCCAACCTAGATAATTAAAATATAAAGCTGCAGTGAATAAGAGTAATTTGGAGTTTTCAAGAAAATATACGGGCCTGAAACCATTCATATATACAATAGTGAGTAAATTTCTGCTGTATAAGTATAATAATATTTATTGAAATATTTGTGCCAGCATAGAATTTTCTAAATCTAATTTTTCTAATTCAAGGTGGTGTTTCTTCCCCAGAAATAGGTTCATCTATACTTGACTAGGTTTATGTCCAGTAGAAGAGAATCTGAATAGTAAAACAAAATGTTTGATTAATATCCTACAATGTTCTGCCCAGAAAGATGAGGTTTCAATGTGACAGAATGGGTATTACTCATGAGTTGAAAGGACTTCATCAATTTCTCTCTCTTAATTCTCAACATTTCTTTGCAGGGTCTTCCTGTCAAGAGACCTTGTGTAGGAATTCTAACTCCTGCCCTGTTTTGTAAAGCTTCAAATTCAAGCAGCTCATACAAGAAAAACAAGCAAAAATACACATCTTTGCTTGTGTCAAAAGTAAAAATTTGATCTTCCTTACTGGCATTGAATTAAATATTTGTTTCTTTCCTTATGTTGGAAGGACTAATTTGTTTAGTTTTCCCTTCATGCTGTCGCTGGGAAGTGAAAGATTACTTTTTATCCCACTTGCTAAAATTCAGAGTAACTGAGATTTCAATAAGAGCACAGCACTGTTTAGTACATGGCCTAGTGCAGTGACAGGGGAAAGAATCTGGGGAGGATAAATCAAAATAAAACAAAAGTCCTCCATTGTTCTAGAGTGGCATTGGGACATCTTAAAAATACTGTAGCCACACTGGTGAGTACCACAGTAGATGTCTGTGATACCTGGTGATCTGTAACTGCAAAATTTAGGATGTACAAGCAAGTTAGCAGTGAACTTCACAGTAAAACCTGGCAAACACTATATCCACGGTGCACATAAGCACCACAATTAAATCAGTGAGTCTCCTAGTGACAACAAGTAAAAACCTCTTAATCAGACATGGGACCTCCAGCAAGAACCATAATCTAGTGTATTAGAGCACCAGAACCAAGCATGTACAGCCCTTGTCATCTCTGCAGCAAGTTCAACAAAGGGGAGGGAAGAGGTGAAGTTATATAAACTATTTGCTGCACTCCCTGCCAGAGAAGGTTTATGAAGCTGAAAATAAGGGATAAATAGTAAAATTCAAAGTAAGTTTTTTAAACTATATTAAAATATGAGAAATGGAGAAATAAATGTGTTATGACATATAATCTATGCTCAGAAAAAAAATTGTCTGGTAGTATCAAAATCTACTATTAAAGGAAAGATAAAACAACTAGGTGCATACTTCCCATCATAAAAATTTCAAAGCTGACCTTATTCTTACAAGAGAAAACCTTCCCTATGTCTGATATCTGACAGGAACCAGGGGTTGACTAATTCATTCTCTAGGTAAACATGTTTTTTTTTTGCAATTTCTGGAAAGAAATCTTTGAATTTCTCAAATTTGTACTGCACCAAACACAAAGGCACTTTTATGTCTGTGCTTTAATCCTTTTGACCATATTTCTTTAACATGAACTCTTAACTGTCATGAATCCTGCCAAACTTGTTCTATGGGCCCTCTAGCAGTTCTGGTCACAGATAATGAGACAAATAAACATATAAGGAGTCAGGCAAACACACATGAATTTCCCAAGTCTTAGGTTGCCTGGGAAGACTCCAGTGGTCCCCTAGGCAGGGCATTTATTCCCAACACTGTGATCCATTGTTGAAGTTGACAGAGACATTAAGGATAGCTGGGAAGAACATCAATGTTCAATAGACACATTGAACATTGAGCAGAGGCTGGGTTATTTCACATAGAAAATCAGTAGAAACCCTGAAAGTATAAAGTCCTGACAATTTTCTACTATTTTTTGCCCACGTTGCCCTCCATATCTAAAAGACCTTAAACTGGTTTATTCTATTCTTTCATGGATACATTTCCGGTGCCCTTTATTATGACAAGGTCTTGCCCAAGGGACCTCCCAAACCTTCAGATTATACAGAGAGGGACAATCTCCCACAAGTAACTAAAATCACTCATCTTCTGATGTCTCATACACTCTGTGTGTACATTGATCAAGCAAAAGCAAAATCAGTACCATTAAGGATTCAAAATAATGTGAATAATTTGATTCATTTAGTATTAAAATTTTCTCTCCCTCTAACTCATCTTGCTGCTTGCTAATCACTTTCACAGACACCTCAAATTTTATAAGAAGGAAACATGGAGAAAAAATGTTAATTTTATAACTTTACTGATATTCTTTTTTTTTTTTTTTTTGCTTTTTGGGTCACACCCGACAATTCACACGCGTCAATCCTGGCTCTGCACTCAGAAATTACCCCCGGTGGTGCTCAGGGGACCATATGGGATGCTGGGAATCAAAACCCAGGTTGGCCGTGTGCAAGGCAAACACCCTATCTGCTGTGCTATAGCTCCAGCCCCTTTACTGATGTTCTTTTCGAGTTATAGTGGACAGAAGAAATAGAAACATATACTCAGTTTAGATTTATCATACATTGTAGATTTTTATTCCTTGTTCTTTCTAACCTTTTACAGTTCTATTAAAATGAGCCAATATTTATTAAGTCTCTCATGCTAGAAGCTGTGTAAAAAAAAATTAATGTGTGAAATCATGTCTTCCCTAGAGAACCTTAGACTATTTAATTTTTTTTTATTTTATTGAATCACCATGAGATATAGTTACAAGCTTTCATGTCTGAGTTACAATCACACACAGATCAAACACCCATCCCTCCACCAGTGCACATTACCTGCCACCAGTATCCCCTGCATAGACCCCCCTTCCCACCCTCCCACTGCCTCCATGGCAGACAATATTTCTCCTATTCTCTCTCTACTTTTGGACATTATGGTTTGCAATGCAGATACTGAGAAGTTATCATGTTTGATCCTTTATCTTCTTTCAGCACACATCTCTCATTCTTACCATCATTTTCTCAGTGATTCCTTCTCTATTCCAGATGCCTTCTTCCCCCCCCCCCCACTCATGAGGCAGGCTTCAACCATGGAGCAATATTTCTGGTCTTTGTGTCTACTGTTCTTGGGTGTCAGTCTCATGTTATGTTATTTTATACTCCACAGATGAGTGCAGTCCTTCTATATCTGTCCCTCTCTGAGAACCTTAGACTCTTAGAGAGACAGCACAGAATTTAAAAAAAAAACTAACCATGACATTTTTGAGAACAAATTACTAAAGATACATAAAAAATGCAAAAATAAGATAGAAAGAGTACACTTTACAATATATGTATGACTTTAATTTGACCTTAAAATAAAATTGTAAGGCCAGAAAGGCAGCATCAGTGAAGACATGGAAAAAAGAATGAATAAGACTGTTTTTAGAGATGGAGATAATACATGAGGGGATGGGACTGGAGAGCTGACAGAGGCAGATAAATATGCATTGTAATAGTTAAGGACAGGTAGACAAATCATGATGGACAATGGGCAGAGACAGAAGTAGATAAGTTTCCAGAGCAGTAATAGTACATCATTTTTACCTCAACCCCATTGTATAGACACTTATGCTAGAAACTGAGCGATTATTTTTATTCTACATCTCTGTGACTTTGTAGAGATTATGGGGTAAATTTTATTTCTTTTCCACTAGCTGGCAGAATGAGTCAGAAACCCTGGCAGGCTCTGAGGCAAGACATGTTTTACTTTTGCTTGAAAACATTAGTAGCTATTAAAATAATTCTGTTCATTGCAACTATAATACAATGGACAGGAAATGCATGAAAGAAAAACACATATACCCAGGATATATTAGTTCTTTCACAGCTGGGGAGAAATGAAACCATGCTTTATCAAAGTAATTGGGTTATTAGAGGAGAGTAACTTTACTCCAGATTCCTTTTTTATCTGTAAAGTATGTAAACCATCCATTTTGCACATCTCCACAACACTATTCTCCTTTCAGAATATTTATTTAACATCTCAATAAAATTTACAAACACTTTCTAGCTTAAATTTACAAGCTTTCCTTTCATTCAGTAAGTTTGTCAGTGCCCACAGTATGCCAGGTGCTCTTCTATGTCTTAGACCTACAGTGATAAAGTTGGAGAGGAAGGCCCCCACCATTGTGGAAGGATGGGTTCCTGTGACGAACAATGATAGTAGTCAGCAAGCAAAAAATAGACATTAAGATTTCAGAATTCAGTGCTCGCTTCGGCAGCACATATACTAAAATTGGAACGATACAGAGAAGATTAGCATGGCCCCTGCGCAAGGATGACACGCACATTCGTGAAGCGTTCCATATTTTTTGAGGGAAGTATAAGCACAAAAGTGTATAAATCTGTAACTGTACCCTCACGGTGATTCTCTAATTAAAAATAAATAAATTTAAAAATAAAAAAAATTAAAAAAAAAAGATTTCAGAATTCAGGCAATGCTGTAAATGAGGCAATGTGGCAGAAAGTGATGGTAATCAAAGAAGACCCTTAAACTGGGTGATCATGAAATACCTGCGGTGCTACCTGAAGTTTAAGTGGAATTATAAAAGGGAATGGCAGAGGGAAGGGTCAGAGGACAAGTTTCCAGGTAAACAAGAAGAAATGTAATAAATCTCAAGTAGATGCAGAGAGGCAGGTGTGCTCAAGGAACACATAGGAGATGCTGTATTTGGACTCTAGGAAGTAAGCAGTATAGAGGGCATGAGCTTATAAGGGAAAGGACCCCGTTGTGACCTCATTCTGTAGAAGGCAGCTAGAAGTGAAAATTGGACCAAATAGAAGGATCAGAAAAATAACTTAGGGATTTATGAGGAAAAGGAAAGTTTTTAACCTTATCAAGGTTTATAAAAAAATCTTCCAATACAGCTTTGTCTTGGCAAAACCTATAATTTACCAGTTTCTTAAGCATGAGATTTTATTTTTGTAATATTTTGTGCCCTTAAAACTAAAGACAGGACCCTCTGCTCCTAAAGACTTTGATTCCAGAGGCCATGTAACCAATTTTGTTATCCAAAGCAGCTTCTTACAGCAATGCACTGGGACTGTGAGCTGGGCTATGCAATTTCTGGCAGAATTTTCCCTGGACTTTATACAGAAATCCAAAACTGCACGGCCACTGCTGATCAACTTAACATCTCTTAATTGTCAGCAATGTGAAACGGTTCCTTTTTAGCAGGTCTGACTTTTGGGGGCAACTCGAAACAATATCTGTGAGATTTTTGTTGAAATATTTAAGGTAATCAAAGTAGCAGCCATTTCTCTAGACTGTGAACTAAGCAATAGCCCCATGCCTGCCGAGAAGAGGAAATATCCCTCTTTCCCAGTTGTTTCCCATTTTCGGGGAGAAACGCGGCGTGGCGTCCACCATACTATGAGGTGCGGGAAGGGGGATGAGGGAAAAAAATAAAAGGAAAAGGAAAAAGAAAAAAAAAGAGTTATGTACTTGGAGCAGTGGGGTTACATATCTCTTCATTCTAAGCAAAGGAAAACTAATTATCAAATGCTTCCTTGGTAGTAGGGCTGTCTTTCTTGGGGGGAAACTCCAACAACAATAGTGAGTTTTGTGTTGAAATATGGAATGTAATCAAGGTAAAGAAAATGAAGTGAAATTAATCAGTTATGCAGTTGGGGGCGGAGGGACAGGGGGAGGAGGTATACTGGGGTTTTTGGTGGTGGAATATGGGCATTGGTGAAGGGATGGCTGTTTAAATATTGTATAACTGAGACATAAGCCTGAGAACTTTGTAGCTTTCCACATGGTGATTCAATAAAAAAAAACTAAAGACAAAACTAATTGAAATTTATTTTCCTTGGTTTTATTTCTATACATATATATGTATATGTATTTGTGTGTATACACACACACATACACACACATATACAAAAGAATCTAGAGAACAGATCCAAACAATTACTAAGTTAAATTAGAGAAGTGTTATTGATCCCCAAGTGCTCTAATATTCTAAGCATTGTGGAATAAATAAGTAAAAGGAACGAGTTGTATTTTTTTTATAGTCATAGCATGATACATAAACCACTGTGGCAATAACCCATCTGAGAATACTAGATGAAGTAGCTGAGGCAAATCCCAGCTATCAAAGAAGTGGGTTGAATTTCTAAATAGAGATGATATTCACAAAGTTGGAATTTGATTTGGGATATCAATGGGAGAACAGCAACCATAGTTGAGAAGAAAGACTAAGAATATTTAGGTAAGGAAAGACAAAGAAGTCTAAAATCTATACACTAGACTAGGGAAATTACTTTCAATAGTTGGCAGAGAACTACTAGACTTTTTAGTTACTAAGCAAAAGTGGATCTTTTTCTAAAATACAAAACAAAACTAGCAAACACTTGTAGTTTTTCTTATATCATAGACATTTTTAAAGTTACTTGAACTTCATGCAGTAATTCTGAGAACTGTCATTAGCCTCAGGAAACAAAGTATTACATACAGGTTTATTAAACATGTCCCTGTTGCCCTTATTATCTCCCATAAAGTCAAACAAATGCCACATTTTCTTTCCCAAGATAAGCTTTGTCTTCATTGGGGAAAAAAACAGTTCAATGAACAAATGTGATAATGCAGAAAGTGACCAGAGACAAGGAGCTATGACTTGTGGGGCAATGCCTTATTGCAAAGAAATGGTCATGGGGAGGATACTATATCGCTAAGGAAGCTTGCAAGGGTGATGAGCCAAGCCTTGGGAAAGTAATAAGCAAAGGACTAACACTAAAAGTGGTCATTTAGGGGCTGGAGCAATAGTACAGCGGGTAGGGCGTTTGTCTTGCACGGGGCCAAATCGGGTCCGATTCCCAGCATTCCATATGGTCCTCTGAGTACCGCCAGGCGTGATTCCTGAGTGCAGAGCTAGGAGTAACCCCTGTACATTGCCAGGTGTGACACAAAAAGCAAAAAAATAAATAAAATAAAATAAAAAATAAAAGTGTTATTTAGAAGAGTAGGGGAACAATAGTGCATTTGTCACAAGATATTGTAAAAGAGAGTTTATTGATGGTTGAAAATGATGATTGTGTGGACAAAGAGTTTCAAGAGATACAAAAATTTTGCTAGAAAGGTAAAATTCATGGGACAGAAAAGTAGAGTTTTCTGTGAACTGCACTTGCTGTCAATGAAATTTTTCTGCCTCTACCTTAATTGGCTTTAAATTTGACTTAAAAAGAAATAACTGAGATACGAAAGAGATCTTAGACTAACTGCAGATAAATAACTGTACTAGCTGTATCTGAGACTAGTGATTTCTCAGAGGTGATGAGGTCAAGATCCACAGTCAACTTGACATTTTATTCAAACTGAGATTCCCATCTGCTCTTCTAGCCTCTTCTAGCTGCCATTCGCAAGAAGATACCTTATCAGTATGACTAGATTATGGGAAGCAGAAATGCAGAAAAGAATGGATAGCTTTAGGGACCCTTCTACACTGCTGGTGGGAATGCCGGCTAGTTCAGCCCTTTTGGAAAACAGTATGGACGATTCTCAGAAAACTAGAGGTTGAGCTCCCATTTGACCCAGCAATACCACTGCTGGGAATATATCCCAGAGAGGCAAAAAAGTACAATCGAAACAACATCTGCACATGTATGTTCATCGCAGCACTGTTTACAATAGCCAGAATCTGGAAAAAACCCGAATGCCCCAAAACGGATGACTGGTTGAGGAAACTTTGGTACATCTATACAATGGAATACTATGCAGCTGTTAGAAAAAAGGAAGTCAAGGATTTTGTAGTTAAGTGGATGGGCATGAAAAGTTTCATGCTGAGTGAAATGAGTCAGAAAGAGAGAGACAGACATAGAAAGACTGCACTCATCTATGGTATATAGAATATCAGAGTGGGAGACTAATACCCAAGAACCGTAGAAATAAGTACCAGGAGGTTGACCCCATGGCTTCGCGGCTGGCCTCACGTTCCGGGGAAAGGGCAACTCAGAGAAGCGATCACCAACTACATTGTAGTTGAAGGCCATGTGGGGGAAGGGAGTTGCGGGCTGAATGAGGGCTAGAGACTGAGCACAGCGGCCACTCAACACCTTTATTGCAAACCACAACAGCTAATTAGAGAGAGAGAACAGAAGGGAATGCCCTGCCACAGTGGCAGGGTGGGGTGGGGGGGAGATGGGATTGGGGAGGGTGGGAGGGACGCCGGGTTTACGGGTGGTGGAGAATGGGCACTGGTGAAGGGATGGGTTCCCGAACTTTGTATGAGGGAAGTATAAGCACAAAAGTGTATAAATCTGTAACTGTACCCTCACGGTGATTCTCTAATTAAAAATAAATAAATTATAAAAAAAAAAAGAATTGCAAATAAACAACTTGGAGGCTTAATTCCAAGATGACAAAGTTAAAAAAAAAAAAAAAAAAGAATGGATAGCTTTATTTCCACAGCGCCAATAGGAGTAGGAGAGGACAAAGGTGGAAGTTAGAAAATCATACCATGCTGAGAAAATATCAAGCTACCCTTATTTGACCCTCGGACGATGTACTGTTTCATCCTCTTGGGGATAGATTCTCAAGAGCTTCCATTTCATTTTGACATTAATTATCATATACCACCATGATGACACATATCTCTATCTCAGAAAACCCATGACAATAGATATTAATTAATAATGATATGAGCCACCCCAAATTAATGATATGGTCATTATTTTCTTATCCAATTAGCTTATGATCCACTACTGGCCATCATTCTTATGCTTCTCACTGGGAATGGGAGGTATTATAGACATTTATTTGAACTTTAGCACTGAAGACACATTATCTCAAACTTGTTTGATAGGGCAAGCACTTATGGCATTGTACATGAGTTCTGTTTTTGAGGAAGAAAACCAAATAATATAAATCTAAAATAGTCGTCCCAGTTTCATTTTAGTAAGTCATCAATCTACTAATAATTGAAATTAAGATTCATGATGTAAACCTAGGAAAATTTCTTTTTATTGATGTATACCATAATAAAATGGATGCTTTGGAATATGCATATAACTGTAAATTTTATTCAAGATTTATATTTGTAAAGGATAAAAATGAGAATCTTGTCCCAGGTGCAATGTTTCTTGCTTTTTTCTTGTTTTCCTAATAGTAATATATCACTTTACTATAATAGAAGGGAAACCTGTAAGAATGTGAATGCACAGATAGTTTTAAAACCCCATAGCTAAAAGACAAACAGCTAACTACTATGCACAATTCCCAAATCAATTCATTTTTAGTCTATTTATTTATTTATTTTCAGTCATCTGGTAGAAGAGCATTTGAAAACCTTTTTGTTTCACAAGATTTATTTGATTTCCCATTAGCTCCATAGATAGACCATCAATCAGAATAAAATGTGCAAAAACATGAGGCTATTAGTTTATACCTGAGGAGACTGCTAACTATATAGTTCCATGAAGTATAGGCAACAGTCAAGTATTCTCTTTTACACTGACTTGCAATAAATCCAGCATTTTCTTTCTGGAACAGTTTTCATATTTTTTCATATTTTCTAAATGGTCACAATATGAAGCCACAAACAGTTTATTTGTGTCTTTAAAAAGTGTTTACAAAGACCCAGTCATGAAACTATGCTAGTCATAAAGACAAAACATATTCTTTCAAAAATGCAATATCTCTTAATCACTGGTGACAATTCTTTAACTGAAAAATCCATGCAACTAGAGCCCTGTGTAAGCTAAATAATATGATAACAACTAATATTAAAACCTCCAACTTGAAAATATTAAAAGCAATTTGGCCTTCAGGACGTCTGATAGCTCTGTAGTCATATCACCTGCATTAGTGATGCAGAGCCTTTTTATTGTTGACTTCTCTGTCTTGTCAGTTCAGTCCCTATGAGAATAAGTTATATTTAAGTTAGTCAATGTCCTTAAACATCTGCCAGAATCTCCTGTTCCCATGCCAGGTTATCTTTACTGGGGAACCTCAGAGGGGGGCGTGTTGAGTTTCCCTCTCACACAAAGCAAAACCCCAGCAGCTGAAAACTTCCAGAACCCAACCACAGCCATGTTCAAGGCCACTCTCCACATGCTCGGATGAGCTTCACCCATGAAGGAACTGACAGAGGAACCCAGGTATGTGGGACCCGTGGCTGAGATCTCCAAGCCTAGTTGGATCGGGAGTGAACTTCCTCTACCTAGGTCCCCAATTTTCCTGTAGTTTGTCAGTCACACCCAAAAACTGCCTCCGGTGCTTTGTAAGCTCATCAACGCTCAAGATTCAGAGACTATAAACTAAAGCTCCTGGAAGAGAGCAACGCAGTATAAGATCTCTTATAATCTAGCCCACTGATGTACCTAAAGTAGCACACATGTGTTTGTTTTTTTTACATACTTCCTTGTATTCTTGTGTGTATGGGCTTAATTAGCCCCAGAATGAAAACAACCTTCACATACTTCCCTCTTATTGTGGTGGGAAGATGCTTGCTGGTTGGGTGGGTGTTTGGGTATTATCTGTAATGAACTACTTTCAACTACTTTATGAAAAATAAAATGTATAAAAATCGCAAAACTAAGAAGAAGAAAGAGAATTTGGGAGCCGGAGCAATAGTATAGCAGGTAGGGCGTTTGCCTTGCACACGGCCGACCCAAGTTCGATTCCCAGCATCCCATATGGTCCCCTGAGCATCGCCAGTAGTAATTTCTGGTGCATAAGCTAGGAGTAAACCCTGTGCATCGCTGGGTGTGACCCAAAAAGCAAAAAATAATAATTAAAAAGCTAATTTTTCTACAATACAGTATGTACATATTTATGTGGAGAAAATGATCATGCTAAATAATGCTATCATATCTACTCAAAAGAACTAATTCTCATAACTAGGTCCCCTTGATAGGAACTGGAGAAGAAAATGCAATACATTTACTATCAAATGCAAATTATGTTATTTTGTTATGTTAGTTTGTGCTAAAGAACACTTAAAATGCAGGCTTTTTTTTCTTTTTGTAGAAATGCCCATAATCTTGAAGCCAGGGAAATAATGTAGCTTATAACGTTGGCCTTGCACACGACCAAGGTTCAATTCCCCACCACCTCAAGTGGATCTCCAAGCCAATCAGGAGTGATCCCTAAGTGCAGATATGCCCATAATTATCCATTGTAGTTTTAGGGTGCATTCACTCTGTTTTCAACACCAGAGATATATAGTGAACTCATCTAATCACAAAGTTCTAAATTCCCTCCTTCTCTGACTTAAGGAGGGCATAGACCAAAATTTGGTCCCTGAAGTATGAGGGAATGTCTACTGGAGACTCCTGGAAAAAGGTTTCTTTCTTTACCAATACAAAAGAGCATGTAGATGTTGACATTGACATTTCTCTGTCTAAGGCTCTGAATCCCAGGAATTATCTTCTAATGACAGAGAACAAGTGAGAACAAGCCCAAAATTCCAGCTTTTCCTATAGAGTTATCTATATTTAATTATTAGAAGTAAAGCCTTGAAGAAATATGATTGACACTTGGGTCAAACATAGGGATATCTATACTGCATAGTGAAGTCTTGAGAGCTGTGAATATTAAAATAGCACAGCGGGTAGGATGTTTGCCTTGCATGCAGCTGACCTGGGTTCAATTTCTCCTCCTCTCTCGGAGAGCCCAGCAGGCTACCGAGAGTATCTCCCCCACATAGCAGAGCCTGGCCAGCTACCCAGGGCAAAAACAGTAATAACAAATTTCTCACAGTGGAGATATTACTGGTGCCTGCTCGAGAAAATTGATGAGCAACAGGATGACAGTGATACAGTGACAGTGATAACTTTACAGAAAAGGACAAAAATCTTTCACAGCAATGGATGATGTTATTAAGACCTACCACATCTTCATGGGCAATGAAAATCATAGTGGCAACCAATATATACAGAAACTGAATTCCTTTTACAAATCTGAACTAGTCTAATCTATCAAATCTCCCGACCAATCTTTAAAAAGAATAATAGCCAACAAACATGACTATGACTTTATTTCTTCCCAACACAAAAATAAGTGTCAATAAAGTATTTTATTTAATTTATAAAAATCTCAGGTATCTTTTTTCTTATTATCACTCAAGCACATTTCTAATAGGCAACAATATAATGTTACCCACATTTCCAACAGATATCCATATAATTGCTCTCTATAGTGTTCCTTTCCTCTAGTACTAATGGTCACCAAGAGGCTATTGCATTTTTAAACATTTTTTCCACTATAACATAGGTTTATAAAGAGGTGAATCTGTGTTTAAAAATTAGTTTTGTAGTGATTTATTCTAGCTATATAGCACTGCAATGATTTAAACTTCAGATTTCTATACTACTATTATACTTTATCAATGACAATTACTATAATATAAGGTAGGTATTAGATCCATGATCTATCTTATAAGATGAAATAATTTGAAGGAAGGAAAGAAGGAAGGGAGGAAGGAAGGAAGGAAGGAAGGAAGGAAGGAAGGAAGGAAGGAAGGAAGGAAGGAAGGAAGGAAGGAAGGAAGGAAGGAAGGAAGGAAGGAAGGAAGGAAGGGAAGGAAGGAAGGAAGGGAAGGAAGGAATGAAGGAAGAGGAAGGAAGGGACGGAGGGAGGGAGGAAGGGAGGGAGGAAGGGAGGGAGGGACAATATATTAGAGTGGTGTTAGGGAATATGCCCAGCATGCATCTGATCTGGTTTCAATTACCAGCACCGTATGTTCCCCTTCAACCATAGGCTTCAGTGAGGGTAGCACCCCAAAACCTTTGGATATGGTTCTAAAGGCCCCAACCCCACTTGATTACTCAGGTAACCCCAGCACCAATGGACAAGCAGTATAGCATCCTCTGACTCTTGCGGTGAACTACCATCTAGTTATCTAAGAATCACTGGTAGGGTCTCTACATCTTCTGAGTACCTGAATGCCCTCCTCCCAAAAAAGAAAACAAGAATATTTATCACTGTGGTTCAATTTATTTTATAAAACCATTTGACCAGTAATTATGTTAAGTAAAGGTCAGACAGTTTAGAGGGTTTTTCTGTTCCTTGACAAGTATAGGCATTAGTTGTAAACCTGCCTGATTCCATCCTCAAAGACAAGACATGCAGTAATTCTTTGCTACATTAAAAAGAATACAGAACCTTCAATTTCTTTGACTTCCAATTCACATAGACTATCTCTAATATCTGCATGAAATGGGTTATCTTTCCATCTATATTTTGATTCCTTCCTCTCCCTACCCAGGTATTAATTAGGTTGAAGTTGATCTGTGCATAATAGAAGCCAAAAATTATGATAGCTAAATGACATGTGAGTGCTAAATCTTTTATGCAAAAATCAGAAGTAGTTTTTCCAGTAATGGTGAAATATTTGCTACTTTAGAGCTAGGAAATAGCACAAAGGGCTGAGGCACAGGCACATAGCCCCTAATTAGATATCTGATACTGTACAGCACCCTCATCACCTCCTGATGGCCTCTAAGTATCCCTGAATGTGGTCTAGGGCCTCCAGTACCACTGGGGGGGGGCAGCAATAATTGCTTCATACACTGCTGAGCTAAGCAATACCACTTTATCACCCAAGCACCAAAACCTTGGTCCTTCACCTCAGGACATGTACAGGCAAGTCACCATGGTCCTCTCACAGTTCTTCAGAGACTTCCTCCCAATGGGGAAACTAGGGAAGCGTCTACAATAAATACATCTACCGCATTTCCCTGTACTATATGGATACCATTACCAAGTTCAACTCATGGTCTGAAATGTTTTCCAGAGTCTCATTACAATATCAAGAAGATACTGGAATATCTAAGAAAAGTGAAGAGACAAAGGGTACATAAATTTAAGGAAATAGGCACAAACATGGTATTGTACATTCTTACATTATCATCATCATCAACATCATCATCATTATCCCATTGATCGTTGAATTTCTCGAGTGGTCTCAGCAACCTCTCCATTCGTCCTATGCCTGAGATTTCAGAGGCCTCTCTCTACTCGGCCTTCCCAAAGATGCCACATTGGAGGCTTCTTTCAAGGTCAGGGGAATGAGACCCAGCTTGTTGCTGGCTTTGCCATATGAATACACCATGGGAAGCTTTCGCGGCTCTCCCATGTGGGCAGGAAACTCTCAGTAGCTTGCCAGTTTCTCCCAGAGGGAGAAGTAGGTTATAAGATATCACTTCTGGGAGCTTGCTTTTAAGTCTCTGGATGTTGGTCGTTGATGGGATTACACACACCTGGGTTCCTCTGCTGGTACCTTCATGCATGAGGCTTGTCCGAACATGTGGAGAGGGGCCTCGAGCATGGCTGTGGCTAGGTTCCGGAGGTCTTCGGCCACAGAGAGCTCTGTTCAGGGTATGGAGGGAAGCTGGAGCCCATCCCCTCTGAGAGGCACCGGGGAAGACAGCCAGGCACATGGGCAAGAGACTCTGCATTCTTACATTACTACAGACAAAACCTTTTCCCATGTTCACAACTGGCTGGTAAAGAAAACTACAAAACGAAGGACCAGAGAGATAAAACAGGCGAAGGGGACTTTCCTTGTATATTGTCTCCCCAGTAGGATCAACTAGGTCTGAACCCAAAACCACACAAATAAATAAGAAAGCTAGGAAAACATATTGGTGCAGGGGGTTGGGGGGGAGGGAGTTGACAGAAATATCTAGAACTAAAAGTGAAACCATCACTATGGAAGAAAGAGAATGTATTGGGAACTTGCTGTGATTAATTAAAGTATCTGTCATGATCTGCAACAAAGAAACTTAGTCTGAAAAGTGTCTAAACTTTCCTCCAGATTTTGACCACAGAATATTAAAATCAGAAAGGTGCACTGACTACTTCTACCTTCTTTCCTTTAACATCTCTTTTGAGGTACTGAAAAGGAGAAAATCTACATAATGAATTAAAAACTAAAATTGAAGTGCAAATGAAGCTTAAATAAACATCTAAGTACTGTGGAATTATATGTCAAGTAATTGACTTAAAGACTCAAAATAACTCAATAAAATTTATAAATTAGTAAACTGATCAGTTAAGGTATTATATTAAGAACAGTATTTTTTAAATATATGTTCCTTTCTATAGGTATATATAGCAATGCCACACAACTCATCTAAAATAATCTTTAGTAGACTTCTTCTAATATTTTATATTTAACTTTAAGAGGTATAATGAATAAATAAATATAGAAAATGAACATAACATTTTCATTAAATCTATTACTAATAGACATTAATGGTAATGATAATTTGATATCAGATGATAATCACAAAGTAACCACTGAAAGAAAAGTCATATTGCTTCTAGTTAGTTCTCTGATCAGGGGCAAATAACTTTTAAAACATTTTTTGTCTCTATTTTGCAGCAAAAATAATGTGTGATAAAAAATTACAAAAAGACATATATTTATTAAAAATAATAACCTTCTCCCAGATCCTCCACATCTTGGAGGCAAATTTATATTAACATCGTCATGCACTTATTCATAGTTACATAAATATGTGCAAAAATATAAAAGCAGTGTTAAAAATTGTGGGCAGCTTCTACTGAAAAATCAAAGAAAGAATTGCATTTGATTTTCACACTAATTCATTTTAGTGTCTAAGTCAACCTTCCAGGTGTCATATCTAGGGATCACTATTACTCATGGTAGCATGTTCTACACATTTCCCAGAAGACTGCTTTAGAAAATACTGAACTATAGTGTTATACAAAATGTAAAGTTCAGTTTCCTAACAATAGCCCAATTTTCATTAACTAATTAATAATTAACCTGAAAAATAATTGATAAATTACCTTGGTTTCTATGTCCTTCTGTGTCATGACAGATTATTTTACATACGTTGATTATTTTAGCATCGAAATCATACACACAGCACTTCATTTCTAAATAGAGCTTATTTAATTCTTAGCTTTTTAAAAATCTCATTATTTTCTTCTATTACATTCAGCAGACTACACAAATGTTAGCTGAGCTTTTACAGGTTGCTTCAATTTTTAATTTAATTTTTTTAAGTTGTTGGCAATAATTTATTTTGTTCAATATTTCCATCACCAATCCCACCACCATTACAAATTCCCACCACCATTATTTCAAATTTTTTCCCACCACCATCGAAGCCTTGCTCCAAAAGCAAGTCTTAAATACTTTATTTTACTTTGCTTTTTATGAATAATCCATTAAAAATGATCCAAAAAAGTTTCCTTTGAGGAATGTGTATGAAGACTGTTGTATTATCTCATTAAGCCCTTGTATAAGAGCCATTAAGCCCTTGTATAAGAGATTACTAATATGTCGTTACAGGTTGAGTCTTGTGTGCTATATATATATGTATATATATGCATATATATACATATATATCACTTGTATTACTTGTCATCCCGTTGCTCATCAATTTGCTCAAGCAGGCGCCAGTAATGTCTCCATTCATCCCTGTCACGTGCTAGTGTAGCCCAATGGCATCTGCTCATTCTAGGAGCATGAGGAGCATCAAACAGTTCATTCAGGCTCGAAGTACGACCATCTCATAGGTAGGCAGCCAGGCATTCTTTTGACGTCCTGTAGAATCCAGTCGGTAACAACTGATCAAGATCCGTTGCCTTCTGCCTTATACCCCATCAAATGAGGTGTGCTACTCTTCACAGCAGGGATTCCAAGAATTCTGTCATCCCATTGCTCATTGATTTGCTCGAGCGAGCATCAGTAATGTCTCCATTGTGAGACTTGTTGTTACTGTTTTTGACATATCAAATACAACATGGGTAGCTTACCAGGCTCTGCCGTGAGGGAGGGATACTCTTGGTAGCTTGCCGGGCTTTCTGAGAGAGATGGAGGAATCAAACCCAGGTCAGCTGTGTGCGAGGCAAACACCCAACCTGCTGTGTTATTGGTCCAGCCCTCCTCTGCTATAGAAACTGAAAAGTAAAGGGGGCCAGAGGGTGCGATCCAGGGAGGGGTCCTTCAGCTTCCCACCCATAGCAAAGTGGTGAAAAAGCTGAAGAACACTCAGTGCAGCCAAGTGGCAGGCTTGATCAAGCTCAAAGGGCAATATACAAATTGGCGAGCTCCCCGCCATGTATGGTCGGGAGTGACCCCTCAGCAACACCAATGTGCCCCCTCCCCAAACCAACAAAAAACTCAACTGTGGCTTTGTACAACTCTCTGAAACCCTTCTTTTCTTTCCTTTTCTTTTTTAATTTTTTATTTTTTTTATTGAATCACCATGTGGAAAGTTACAAAGCTTTCAGTCTTGAGTCTCAGTTACACAATGCTCGAACACCCGTATCATTTTATGTGTAGGAACAAAGTCTGGGTCTTACCCTGACATTTTATTTTGCCACTTACCAATATCTCTTAATTTATTAAAATATGATGCACACAAAAAGATCATGTTGTAGGGATTTTGTTAAACACATATATACAAATTAAACGAATTATAAGCATTGCCTAGGAGGAAATATTAGAAAATATAAAATAGCATATGAAATAAGCCTACAAATACCTATTTCATATCCAATGTTAAGATAGATGAGTGTTGGAGAAAATGTGTATTATATGAGACTAGCATAAATTATCCCCTGAAAAAATGAGAATTTAATAAGGAAAAGTGTTTGTGGCTATAGTTAGTTGTTTGCAACACAGTGGTAGAGTTCGTCAGGCATTGTAAGAAAGTTTGGAAGGTTAACAGAGACAGAACATTTAAGGAAAAGCATCACTAAGTATTAGAGATGCATATAGGAATTAGTTGGGTACCTTCAAGAATTGCTTGACTGCTAATTGAGGGCAAATACAAAGGTACATATGGTGGTATACTTATTTCAACAGTCTCCTGAACGCAAGTTCAAGTTTATGTAATTTGGTGTTCAAATGGAATAAACTAAAGTTTATTTTGAATGTAGCATTGAGTGTTTATTTTCTATCCATCTATGAGGTGAATAGTAGCAATGAGTATCTTTGTGAGTTAACATAGATATGATAGTTGGTTATGGCATCTTTATTGAAGAAATGCTGCAGCAATAGTGTTCCTTCATTATTTTATCATACCAAGTTAAAGCAGGCAAGAACAACAGAAACAAAGCAAGAGAAAGATAAGCCTCTTAGGGAAATGCACCACACATGATCACTCTTTCCATAAAACTTAAAATAGCACTTATATACATTGAATATTACTGAACAACATTACTGAATATTACAGAACCAGTTTAAAACTAAAAAGAGAAAGCCTTCAAAAAGGAATTAATTAAATATATTATAGAATAACTCTTCAATGGAATTGGTGAAATAAACATAGAATTTTAATAGAATATTAATAGGACACATTATGTAATTAAACAGATTACAGACAATACTTAAGTTATTCTATGTAAGCAAATAAATGAATCTGCATAGGTAAATGAGGTTGATACAGACATACTTCAAAATGTCAACTATTTCTGGGTATTATTTGGAGATTTTTTAACCAGCATAAATATTTGTATATTTCAACAGTTAACATTTATTATGGTGAGATTTAAGAGCAAACTTTTACAATGATTTTGAGAATCAAAACCTTCAATGTTAATTTTTAAAAATCAACTAAGGATTTATATGCAACCTTAATTATACCAGTGAAGTGGTATAAAATGATTTAACAGTCTTCTCATTTGCATTTATTTCCCATATGTTTTTGTAGTTACCAGCTGCATTCTCCTTAAGGGCATTAAAAATATTTTTATAAGTATCTAAAGAATCTAAGTGTTCAATAAATAATGGTTTTATAATACCTTCTAATTATTTTCTATGTGATTGAAATTACTCACAAAATGCTAAATATAAAAGCTTTATGTAATACTGAATTAAATTTGTTTCCATTTTTCTGAAACTACTTCTGAAGTTCTGTTTAGCTTTAATTTTTATTTATACAAAAGCTAAAACTTGTAATTTAAGCTGTTGCTGTTTCACACTGACATGTTCTACCACTTCTCCATTTATAAAGTAATCTTTCCAAAGCCATGATCAATAGTCATTCACTTTTCTGTAGCATAGTACTTTTACATTTGGTATTAATTCATTTAAAGGACAAGGAGGCATGCACTTGACTTGGGTTCAATTCCATACATGACTTGGTTCACTAAGGATTGCAGAGTCCATCCCTGGAGGCATCTGGGTACCGCTGAACACGGCTCTGCAAGCTCCCAGCATCCAGCTTGGCCCTGTATCCCTGGCACCAAGAAGCTCAAGCAATAATCACATCCTCAAGCCTTTGCATTGAATCACTAGCCCAGTTGCTGAAAATAGCTTACTCTCCCCTACAAAACTTAATGCATCTGTGATATACTTAATGTTTTTAAATATTAGTTTTACAAATCAGACCTTGATTTAATTTTTTATCATTTTACCCTGGATTTTAATATGTGAGCTTTTATAACTCCCATTGCATTTTTCTGAAGCTCTTTGACATTCTGGCCTAATTGTATGTTCAGAAATATTTCTAAAATATTTTGTCAGTTTATAAAAATATCATGTTGATGCTTTCTTTGAGACTATTTCAACCAATTATGAATGTAGGAAATATCACACATATTTCAAATATTATTGTCTTTATATTTGGAATACAGATTGTCTGTTTCTTTATTTCAGTAATCTCCCAGTAAGCCCTAGAAGTCTTTTGCATCATTTTACTTATCATGAATGTATTCCTAGCTATTTAGTGTTTGTTTTATTGTGAGCTGGATCAATTTTCTATTATTGTTCCCACATATTTCTTTTTTTATCACTTCCTTTTTTTTATTTTCTCTTGCCATGTTGTTTTATTCTTTCCTACATTCTTTAGGTAGAGACTTAGTTCATTGTTTTTTCCTATTCTTCCACACAAACAGAGGGATTTTGAGTGATAAATTTTCTCCTAAGTGCTCTTTTGGCAGCAGTCCATCCTTTTCATGTATAGTATTTATATTTTCCTTGCATTTTCCTGTTATCACACTCTGGATTCTTTCCCTGACCTAGGCACTTTTAGAGAACACTTTTTTGAATAACTTTTGGTACACGAGGCACATTTTAATTCCATTCTCATTATTTATTTCCATTCTTACTATATTTTATGCTAAATTAGAATCTGTAGCTTATCAGATTTTAAGAATTGCCTGGTTGTATTTTCCCTCCATGTGAGCCCTTTGTGAAAAATCAGCGTATATATGAGAAGCAACGGGATTACCAACTCCTATTTCCATAGTCAATCCAAATTGTTAATTCTATCCTACTTATCCTGCTTTTTTGGTGGAATTTTAGGTATATCACCATCAATGAAATTAAGAGAATATTATTATGGCAATCTCACTTACTTGCTTTCTCTTGGATCTATTACTGCCTAACTCAGCTTTGAAATCTTCTATTGGTTAGCTGGTGTCGCTGAACAAAAGAATTATGGGATTTGTCATTCAAATGGAAGAAAAATGACAGTGAAAAAAGGGTGCTCTTAATTATTATGGTCAACTAATAGTACTAAACTGTATGGTATAAGAAAATTTAGGATAAATTGTCCTACCTGAAAGTAACGTGGCATTTTGGCTCTATTCATTCTCTATTCACTTAATAAAATATTAACTGAATTAATCTAGGGATGTATTTGAGAAAATTAAAAGTTTAAACTTGATAAAAAAACATTAAAGATTAAGAGCATTTAAGATTAGTAAGACTTGCCATATGAAGGTACACTGGTGTTTATCAGCTGCTTGTATTCTTATAAGTTTGTTAAACACCGGAGTAGTAAGCAGGTTTACTGTAGCATAAAAGAATTATGATTTTGATATTTTTCTTTGGCTTATCTGTTTTCTATAGAAAAGGCAATTTTTTTCACTTTCTTTTTAATAGCAGGACTGGAACAATAGTGCAGTGAGTAGGACTTTTCCCTAGCATCCTGTACCCTATCCAAGACAGCCAGAAGTGATTCCTGAGCACATAGCCAGGAGTAAACCCTGAGCATTGCAAGGTGTGATCTGCCCTGTAGCACTGTAGCACTGTTGTCCCATTGTTCATCGATTTGCTCTAGCAGACACCAGTAACATCTCCATTGTGAGACTTGTTGCTGTTTGTGGCATATCGAATATGCCACGGGTAGCTTGCCAGGCTCTGCCATGCAGGCAGGATACTCTCGGTAGCTTGCCAGGATCTCTGAGAGGGATGGAGGAATCAAACCAGGGTTGGCTGCTTGCAAGGCAAACCCCCTACCTGCTATGTTATCACTCCATATAATAAAACAAAATGCACATAGGTAATATTATAAGCATGGATATTTATATAAATCCTAACTTATTTCTAATAAAGATTTTTTAGAGAAAGGTGGATTAAGGAATTTAAGTACAGTATAGAACAATATTCAGAAAGCAAACCTATCAAAGGCAGTAAGACTATCATAACACTTACAAGATTCCAGTTGCTTATATCTATCCTTTATTGGAAGTAAAAGTGGAACTCCCCCCCATTGTGGTGGCTATGAGTTATTCCATGAGCTCATGCTAAGTTAACACTTATAACAAGACCCATCATGCATAAGTGCTCAAAATAAAAGTTAATAAAAAACCAAAGTATCACTGTGTATCACGGTATTATTGTCATCCCATTGTTCATCAATTTACTGGAGCAGTCGCCAGTAACATCTCCATTTGCCCCAGCCCTGAGATTTTAGCAGTCTCTCCTTACTTATCTTTCACAATGATTGGAGGTTCTTTCAGGGTCAGGGGAATGAGACCTGTTATTGTCACTGTTTTTGGCATATCCAATACGACACGGGGAGCTTGCCCTCTCCGAGAGGGTTATATACATATATATCCCTCTATGATTTTATGGAAAATGGGTAGGGAGTATCATATGATGTGTCCAGGAATGTGTTTGCTCATGTGTGAGGCTCGGCCGAAGTGTATGGAAAGCGACCTGAAGCGTGGCAGCGGTTGGGTAGTGGAGGCCGGCTGCCGAGGCTGGGTCCCTTGGGGTGGGGAGGACTCTTACCCGCTCCCCTCTGAGGCGCCCCCAGTGGAAACAGCCTCTGGTGTGGAGTCCAGTGGCATGGTTATAGGAGTTTCATTTTATGCTCCCTTCAGAGAGAAGCACCAGTGAGTTCTGGAGGGTGGCCGATGAAGAGATTATCTGGCTCCTGCAGGAGGTGGCTTATGGATGTGACCCCTGGGTGGCCGGAGACTGGGGGAAACAAGCAGAGGATCTCTGCTCCTGGGTCCTCTTGAGCCCAGAGTCCAAGATTACAAAGTTCCGCATTACCTGGGTTTCGTGGGACTTCACTCATGCTTGAGGCTCGGCGTGTGGAAAGCAGCCTGGAGCATAGCAGCGGTCGGGTAGTGTTTAATTGTGTTTAATTCTTTCCTGTTTAATTAGGTCTAGAATTCCACACTAAAGGTTGGAGACATTACTAATAGCAGCAACAAATACTAATACCCAAAAAAACAAAGTAGCAAAAGTAATATCAGCTCCGAGAAAAAAAAAGTACTAAAATACATAATCCTCAAGCAAAAACTACCTTTTTGCACCCATTAAACAGAAGTCCTCAGCAGCATCCTGTCTACTAGCCCCATAGGATGGCTTACATTTTGAGGCCTTCCTTTCTGATGTATCCACCTCCACACCCTCATTGCCCAGGCTGCATATTATGTAAACCTGCTCAATCCCAAACTGTCAGTCAGACGTTTTTCCCCCTTAAGATCTATCATTTGAGCAGCATGAAAAGGAAAATCCTTTAGGTGAGAGAATTTCAATATCTTATCCAAGCAATATTGAAAGCGTTCTTGAAGTAGCATGTATTATTTTCTTACCTTTTTTAGCACAAAATGAATGGAACAGTGTACAAGAAAATATGCGGGGAAATAATGCAAAGGAAGAAGTATCTTGTTCATGTGACTGTAATGGAGTTTGGAAACAAGGCACATTATGATGGAAAAGAAAATTAGCTATTAACACCAATTTGTGGAATGCAACTTACATTTTGTTTACAAGTGTTATGCTATTAATGTGAGCAGTTTAGATATTGTCCATTACAATGTAAGGCGGCCATTGTTTTCCTCTAATTCCCTGGGCTGTGCTTTTCAAAGACACGGTCCATCTCTTTTCTATCCCAATAATTTTGGCATGTGACAATGTCTGGCACAGAAGAGGTATTTAAAAAACATGGCTGCTAAAAATAATAGGAGAAAATTAGCAGGCAGTGTGGAAGTAACTTGAAGATGCAATATAATCTCTACAAGAATCACAGTGCTTCAATATGCTTTGATAAAAAGAGGCTCTGCAATATATCTAGTTTAATATAGTTAGCTAATAGGTTAAGGACATAGTCACAGAAATTCAATATGGTTATCAGTGTTTCTAGTTATTTTCTTGAATCTAATATTTGTGTCTAAAACTTCTTTCTCCTTTTATTTTCTTTCCTGTTTAATTAGGTCTAGAATTCCCACACTAAAGGTTGGAGACACTACTAATAGCAGCAACAAATGCTAATACCTAAAATTATATTTCAATTTACTACTTTGGTCTCTAAGCCTAATACAGTATTTGAAATAGTACTGCATCCTTCTCCTAACCCTTAAATTTTATATACATATGAATATAAATTTCACATTTGTATATAAAATTTAAGGGTTAGGTTATATATATATTAATTGTTAGGTTTTATATATTTATAACCTAAATATATATAAATATGTATTTATATATATCATTTAACTAATAATGTGAAGGACCAACTTTGCATCAGTAGGTACAGATATTTCAAATTAAAGTGTAAAGGCATTTTAGATTAAAGAATAATTAAGCTGTAATATTACATTTCTGATTTGTCTCTGCATTGTTAAAGCCTAAATGTTTGATTTGGGACTCATAACTGATTTTTGTAATATTACTAGTAATTCTAGCTTTTATAACCAGGAACCAAGGATCTGGACCCTTGCTGACTTAACGCAGAGGTTTATTTCTTTCTCACATAATATTCAAAGTAATGTTCTTGATCAGTGGGTGGCTTCCTTCAGTAATTTATTTGGAAACCAATATTCCTTACAGAGAACCAATATATATTGGTTCCTCTGTCATATTCAAAATGAGCCCATAATGTCACCCTTGAGTTTGTATCCATTCCATCCTGCCTTCATAGCAAAGGACATGAAAAAGTGTACATGGGAGAAAGTGTCCATCAGAATATGGTTGATATAACTTGTACTTGCACAATTTTATTTATAAGTCTTTCACATGGACACAACTACTTGCAAATAATGCTTGAAAATATCATCTAACTGCTTGCTCAGGAAGAAAAGAAGAATAGCGACTACACATTCATTGTTGGCTGATACATCTGTCAGATACATACACTGCTATCACAGTCAGTTATATTCTTAGACCATCTAGACATCTAGACATTGAGATACAAGGGCCTGTATATCAAATTTCATCTACCCTTGAAGTAAATTGAAATAAATTTCCATCTTTGTTAGTATTTGCTCATTAAAAACTTTAAAAGTTTTTAAACTTCTTTTAAAGTTTTTAAATTTGGCTTGCATGATATACCCTAAAGTGACTCCAAAAAAATACTCACCTCTGGCTGTAATTGTCTCTATACTTACCTCTTGAATGCTGGACCTAGTAATTCACTTGACAAAAATAAAATGGCATAAGTGATTCAATGTCACTTTCAGGGATAAGTTATAAAACACCTGATTTCCTTAGGCAATGATTTGCCTTCATGCCCTAAGGGAAGTAACTGATAAATTGTGAGATCTTCCTATGGAGAGACCAGAGTCAAGATGGAGATTTCTTTTTTTTTGTTTGTTTTTTTTTTTGTTTTTTGTTTTTTTTTTTAGGGATAAAATTTATTTTATTTTATTTTATTTTATTATTTTTTTTAAAAGGGAAAAAAAGAATTTAATACAAACCTTAAAACAATTCTCTGTTTTTTTTTGAGGAGTGTTCATATTGTTTTCCAAACAGGTTGGACCTTTTGATTTTCTCACCAATAAATGTTTCCTTCCCCCCATATCCAACAATGCAGTGGTGTAATATAATATCACATCACTTGAGACAACTTATTGTCTCTTTACAGTTGTGTTTCTTTCAAGGATTCAATAGGTTGGATTTCATTGTTTTGACTTGCATTTCCTTGATAAGTGGTACAGGACATTTTTTTTTTCCACATGATGTTGCAATTCCACTTCTTGACATCTACCAAGGGCTCAAAAACATTATCCAGAAGAGATATTTGTACTCCTGTGTTCATTTCAGCACTGTTCACAATAGGCAAAAATATAAAAATAATGCAAGAGTCCAAGAACAGATGACTGAATAAAAGAACTATGGTGCATATATACAAATGTGGATTAACATAGCCTCAGGTAGTTTAGGTTTATCAGGTTACTCCCATCACAGTGCTCCTATTCATCTGAGTTTATTTGTAGCTTCTTCCTTAATGTTCTGTTGACTTGTATGTATTGTTTTTCTCTTCTCCTTGAGTCCTTTGCATAGTTTATTCAGAGCCATGTCCTCTTTTTTTTTTTTTTTTTTTAATAATAATTTATTTATTTTTAATTAGAGAATCACCGTGAGGGTACAGTTACAGATTTATACACTTTTGTGCTTATACTTCCCTCATACAAAGTTCGGAAACCCATTCCTTCACCAGTGCCCATTCTCCACCACCCGTAAACCCAGTGTCCCTCCCACCCTCCCCAATCCCATCTCCCCCCCAACCCACCCTGCCACTGTGGCAGGGCATTCCCTTCTGTTCTCTCTCTCTAATTAGCTGTTGTGGTTTGCAATAAAGGTGTTGAGTGGCCGCTGTGCTCAGTCTCTAGCCCTCATTCAGCCCGCAACTCCCTTCCCCCACATGGCCTTCGACTACAATGTAGTTGGTGATCGCTTCTCTGAGTTGCCCTTTCCCCGGAACGTGAGGCCAGCCTCGAAGCCATGGGGTCAACCTCCTGGTACTTATTTCTACAGTTCTTGGGTATTAGTCTCCCACTCTGATATTCTATATACCATAGATGAGTGCAGTCTTTCTATGTCTGTCTCTCTCTTTCTGACTCATTTCACTCAGCATGAAACTTTTCATGCCCATCCACTTAACTACAAAATTCTTGACTTCCTTTTTTCTAACAGCTGCATAGTATTCCATTGTATAGATGTACCAAAGTTTCCTCAACCAGTCATCCGTTTTGGGGCATTCGGGTTTTTTCCAGATTCTGGCTATTGTAAACAGTGCTGCAATGAAAATACATGTGCAGATGTTGTTTCGATTGCACTTTTTTGCCTCTCTGGGATATATTCCCAGCAGTGGTATTGCTGGGTCAAATGGGAATTCAATATCTAATTTTTTGAGAATCGTCCAAATTGTTTTCCAGAAGGGCTGAACCAGTCGGCATTCCCACCAGCAGTGAAGAAGGGTCCCTTTCTCCCCACATCCTCTCCAACAGCGGTAAAAAGCTTCTGCACCGCAAGAGATACAGTGACCAGAATCCAAAGACTATCCACAGAATGGGAAAGGATATTTACACAATACCCATCAGATAAGGGGTTGATATCAATGGTATATAAAGCACTGGTTGAACTCTACAAGAAGAAAACATCCAACCCCATCAAAAATTGGGGCGAAGAAATGAACAGAAACTTTACCAAGGAAGAAATACGAATGGCCAAAAGGCACATGAAAAAGTGCTCTGCATCACTAATCATCAGAGAGATGCAGATCAAAACAACCATGAGATACCACCTCACACCACAGAGATTAGCACACATCCAAAAGATGGAGATTTCAAGCCATCAATCATGGGAGTTGACAATTTCATCTTCAATCTAGTAAAAAACTGAAGTTTTCCAAAATACATGAACTCAGAAGTATATCTTCCATGAGTTTAGCTTTCAGATGAAACCACAACCCCACCAGACATCTTTACAGCAACGTTCTGATGAGACTGAACCCAGAAATAGCCAAATTCTTCATTCATAGAAACTAGAAAATGTCTATTGTTTAAAGTCAGAACATTCTGAGGTAGTTATTTATACAATAATAAATAATTAATAGAGCTGTGACATTTCTAGCTTGGACTTTTATCCTTCTCTTACTCCTCCTTATAAATGATGCATATCCTCATGCCTGCAAGATTATGTTTCTGCAAGGAACCCTAATGCATGATCGAACAGTGCGACTCAAACATAACTTATATATGCGAACATTTTATTAAATGTTCATATGTATGCCAATAAATGTGAATAACTCCAGAAACTCTAAATTTATACAATTTCATTTCGCTAAAACCAATCTATTTCTCTAAAATTGATTGATTTATGTAACTAAAATTTTGCTTCATGCAATCACACTAAAATTATAATTTTGTTAATTGCAACAGGAAGTGCCTAAATTTCATAAGGATATATGAAGTATGGTATATTATGTATATGCATATATACTAAATATGTTTTGATAAAAAGAAAACAGACAAAATATTTCAAAATCCTTGAGAGCAATAGTCTTCAAGTATGCTCACTGTATGGCCCATAAAAACTAGTACAGAACATTACATATCCTGTTCTTTTTGTAGCAAATACTTAAAAGTAAACCTACTGAATTTTTAAGGTGAATTTTTTTTACCAGATTAAGATATATTCCTAATGTGAAAAGAATGAATGTCTTTAAATGTCACTTTTTTATCTGCAAAATACAGAGACTAATTTTATTTTTCTGCCTCCTTTTGTTTTTTGTGAAAATTGTGTAAAATAGTTTAAGGAAAAAACCTGGGAGTTATGCAGAAATTTAAAATTTCTGTAGTGTTTGTAAGTATAAATTGCCTAAGAAGAACCTTATACTGTTGGGGAAAAGGTGGGCTTTGAAATGAAAATTTGTTATATCCCTGTTCTAGCATTTATCCATTGCCAATAATTTGTTTGAATTGGTTTTCCCATATGTTAAATGGGCATCAAAATAGCTTTCAGTGATACTTGAAATTCCAGTGAATTCACACACATGGCAGCACTTTTAAAAACAAAAACTCAAGTACAAGTGTCAGTTACAAACAGTTCTATTAAACTTATAATGCATAAGTGAGTTCATATTTTTACATAATTTTATATTTCATTTAATGCCAATTATCTATAGGCGATATATTGTCCTAAAAACTCCACATGCATTAACGCTCTAGTTAATAACAATGAGAAACAGAGGACCTGGAAAATAACTCATTTACTAAAACCACCTGACAAGCCAGCATGAGGTAATGAGTTTGATACCAGGTTGGTACTCATGTGCACTCTTTGTGTGGTTTCAATGTCTTTACTGTCTGAGAGGCTCTGAAGAGACATAATGAGAGACACATTTGATCCTCTACACACAGGAGAGTGCAACAACCACAACTAAGTTTGCGAGCCCCACAGCAACCTCTGAGAGCACCACTGCCAGAATGTGTGTGAGCACAAATGAATATGATTCCCTGGCACGCACACATACATGCAATGCAGCTAAGGCATGTGACAATAACCCACTTCCATGCCCCCAAGAGAGCCATTGAGAGCAAAAACACTGCAACCAGATATGACCCTTGGCAAGGATCTCAACCAGGTGTGTGAGGACTGCAATAAACCTATAAACAACTCCATATCATTGCAGAAATACAGCAACAAAGGAAGAAGGGGATATAAATTAAATTACTAAAATTGTTGTTTAAAAAAGAAAACTAAGGAACTCATGTTGAAGAAATAGAGCAACACAGCTTATTGGTTTTGGCAAAGACAGAATTTGAATCCTGAAAATCAATTGCCAGGTTGTACACACACACACACACACACACACACACACACACATACACACACACACAAAGATATACTCCACACTCCACAGCATTATATTTTTTAATGATATTCCAGCGTTTATTCCAATTCACTCAGTATTCTCTTAGTGTCAGCTTTCTTTTTCCAGATACCACTTTATATTTAATAGCCATTGTGTCCTCAGCCTTTGGGCTGTGACAGTTTCTCAGACTCTGTGTGTGTGTGTGTGCGTGTGTGTGTGTGTGTGTGTGTGAGTGTGTGTAGGATTTTAACTGTTTTGACTGTTTTGAAGACTGATAATCAGATATTTTGTAGAGTGACCCTCGACTGGGATTTGTAAATTTTTTTTCATGATTGGTCAAGGATAATGTAGTTTGGGAAGAACACTACAGATGTAAATTGCATTTATTATCACATAAAAAGTATATACTACAACATGATATCACTGTTGATACTAACCTTGATTATATCTTAAAATTCCATTTATTAGTTTTATCCACTGTAAAGTCACTCTTTCCCATAATTTTCCATACATATTATTCCCATCAAGAAAGTCATTGTGTTTGGTCCACACTTACAGAATGAGATGATAATTTCTGCCTCAAGAGTTGAAGATTAATATAATTATTTGAAATACTTCTACATAGAAACTTTGTTTATTCACTCAAATTTATTCATATGCCTCTAATATATATCTGCATTACAGAAGAAATAATAACTAAAGAGTTCTTCTCTTTCTTCTGCTGATATGTCATACCATATTAATCAATATGCATATATTGGACCAACCTTGCATCACTGGAATAAATTCAACTTTTTCATGGTATATAAGTCTTTTGATGTAGTATTTTAGTCATTGATATCATTTTGAGGATATTTGCATCTACACATCAGAGATATAAGTATATCAATATCTTCTTTAGCAATGTTTTACTCTTTGTTTTGTTTTGTTCGCTTCAAAGCCACACTCAGTGGTGCTCAGGGCTTACTCCTGGATCTATGCTCAGTAGTAGGTTTGGGAAACTAAATGGGATACCAAGGGTTGAATCCAGATGGCCACTTGCAAAGCAAACACCTACCTGCTCTCCTATCACTCCCACAACCCTCTCTATTTTTTGATATCAGGGTTATATTGGCAACAAAAATCACTGGGAATTTTTTTCTGTTTTTCTAGAACATTAATATTACATACTCTAGCACACTAATTTTTTAAAAATTGCTCTATATTTTGTTTCAAGTAATAAACTAAACCTTTATCTACCGCTTAATGAAAATAAAATGCTATAACCTTACAAACAAATCTTGTAAATTTGTTACTAGTTTCTGAATCTTTAAAGCATTTGGAAAGCAATATATACTCCATATTCCCCTATATGTAATATGATTACAAATCTTATAACAAGCGTCCAAAGCCACTGGACAGTCTAAGTACAAGCTCTACTCTAAGATGCAGGTAATCAAGGTGAGAATGGATGCCTTTTCTTTGTATCATAAGCAGAAAATATATTTTATTAGCTTTCATACTTTATTTGAAGATTGTCATAGAGTGAGAATTTCATATTATAACACCCACAAGCAGTAAACCTTTACTACAGCCTGTCACACATTACAAAGACTTCTACAGAACTATTGTATGAATTCTCCTTCTTCACTGAAAGTCTAAGAATGAAGTAAATATTTTATATTGCAATGTAAGTATTATTTTATAATGAAGAAAATCCTCCTAAACAAAGATTATTTCTATTGATCCTTTCAGCATATTTTTCTGGGTTTAAAAATTAACTGATCTTAATAACTACTACATTGGTTATTAAAAACACCTATTAGCAGATTTTAAGACAGAATTGATTTACTGTATCTTTTAGGGGATAAAACTTCTTTATCAAGTGTAAAAGTGAATAATCAGTATAACTCAAGAAGCCAGTACTAAATATATTTACTGTGTTAGCAACTTATCTATAGAAACTATAAATGGACAAGGTAATCAAGCAGCGTTACAGCTCATTAAAGACATATCACAAAGAAGCACCTACATAAAAGCGAATGTCACATGCCTGCCACTTATTAACTACAGTCATTTTTTAGCTGCTGCTTAGGAAACTATACTTCCAATTTGCTTAATTGCTACTGAACAAGACAGCTAAAAAAAGTGTGCAAAGAAGTGTTATTTTTTTTTAATTCTTTATAATGCATGAAGCAAACTAATCCCTTCTTGAATGAATAAACCAAAAAAAAATAGAGATTCTGATTATGGGAAACAAAGGTGATTCAAGGGGAATTTTAACTGTGAAAAATGAGATGAAGTCAGAGAAAGAGAACAATATTTCGTCAATGTATACAAGCCCACATAGAGCTGATAAGAGGAGGAGAGCAGGGGGTTGGACAGCTCAGATCTCATGAAATCATCTAATGGATTAAAAACCTTTACAAGGAATTAAAACAAAGATGGAAGACTTTAATTGAAAACTTGATCAATTAGCAGAGAGGCCATACGATGGAGGCAGTAGAGCATGAAATTTGATTAAACAGAACCATACGTCCTACCTCATTTCCAGTGATAGAGTAAAACAGATGACCTTGGAAAGAAAGGTTTGGCAAGTGTGAAATAGCCTGGAATGGTAGTTAAAACATTGTTCTGGTGGGAAGTTTTGTACATGAGAAAGCTTTAAATTAAACACATATTTATATTCAAAAGAGAAAGCACAGAGAAGTAAATTTGGATAATTGACATATGATCCAAATTTATGACACCCTATCAGAGCAGATGGGATATAGAAAATTATTTCATTTCATAAATGTGTAGAACTGAGCTTATCATGCTCTGCTGACTACTCAGTTCTCTCTCACTGAACCCTACATTCTTCAATGGCAGAATGGAACAGATCCAAATTGCAGACCTGAGCTCACTTTGCACCAAAATATGTGGTGAATTCCTCCAAAACAGCAACTTTGAAGCAATCTTCCATTTATCCCGTGAGAAATTAGTGAGGAAATTGAGCTAGAGAAAAACTTGCAATTTTTTAATTTCTTGCTACAATTTTAGACCACCCTGTATGCTGTGAATTATTAAAAAGAGACATGAAGATTAATATACCTGTATACATTCAGGATGAAATAGTTAATATTGGGAATTGACCAATTTTTCTAACCATTTCTCCCTTCTCTAGAAATAACTTAATTTTTCTGCCATTTTCAGTGTGTCTCTTCACCCCATTTCATTCCTAATTTTTATATTGCTGTTCTTCCATTTCATGTCATTCCATCATGTCCTGAGTGTTTGTATCTGACGAAAAAGAGTGAGGTTTTGTTTCTGCCTTCTTCAAACATGTGTAAATAGTCTCATTATTCAGAAAGAATGACACATGGACCTTTGGAAACACTAATAATTCTATGGAAAGAGAGATCTTTGAGTAGATAGTGAGAATTTTTACCCTAAAAGCCACTAAGCACGTAAGATAATTATTCCAAGTTCATAGCATTAGTATAGGAGTTTCAGCTCTTGACTTCCATGTAACGAATATCCATTTGAATCCCTGGCACAACACAGGAGCCCCTGAGCACCAACAGGTTCGATCGCTGAGCACCCAATCCCCCCAAAAAAATTTTTTTAAGTGTTTCTTGCAAAAATTAAAAGTACACAATTTGAATGGTGAATAGTTACGCTTATCATTCTTATGTGGGAGGGGGGATAAATTCAAAACTACAGTTTTTTTTAACTCAGTGAGACTCTTAATTTCTTCTACCACCCCAATCTTCACATTCACTAGGTGCTATGGAAGTTGATTCAAGCATTTTCCTAAGAGAAGCAGTATTCTGTGAGCTATTATTAAAACAGTTTTGCTCTTAAGCTCATTTATTGTTCCCAAAACAAAATAACCCATCTTCTTTTCATGTCAATTTCAGTTATTTTAGTTTCTATATGTCTATAGTTTTCTTCAGAGTTCATTATTTTCACAAACTTTTGCCTATATGTAAAATAGACACCAGAGCAGATTGTATTGTTTAGTTTTTACCCTACCTCTAAATACTATACCAAGTAGTAAATAAAAATATTCAGTGAGTATTCTCAAATTTTTGCAGTACATACTTTTCTTTGCAGCAAGGATGTAGAATAAAATCAGCAAGTATCACCAATAAATTCAATTTGACTTTTGAATCTCCAAGAGTGATATATGCTTAGGATTTATTGTAGGATAGAAAGGATTTTTCTGTTGGACCACATCTGGCAGTGCTAAGGCTTACTCCTAACTCTGCACTCAGAGATCACCGCTGCTAGGGCTCACCTTATGGGTGCCGACAATCAAATCCAGACTGGTCATGCACAAGGCAAGTATCCTACTTAATGTAACATCTCTTCAACCCCTGGGACTATTTTTCAACTGGGTAATAAATTTGAAGTGAAATAGTTAAAAATTTTTCCCATAATTTTACTGTGCAGATATTTCACCTTGAGAACTCAATAATGAGTTAAATCTGAAGCACTAAATTAAGTGAGAACTGAGAATTTAGGTTGCATTAAGCACACAGATGAGACATTACTAATCTATGATGCAAAGATAATGCAGGAATGGTGTCAGTGGGTCTCTGTGTTCATCCACTTAGAGTTGGAAACAGAAAAGTTTGTTGAAAAGTAGAAGAGAAAGGGAAGAATTTAGGGAAAAAGGAAGTAGAAGAAGCCAAGGAAAAATTTAGTGTAGGTCTATGTGTGGCTCCGTTTTTATGAGTTTATAAGGAAAACTGGGTCTTTGTACTACTTATCAACTGACATGAATGTTACAGAAGATGTAAGATTTCTACAGACTGGTCTGGCTAGTTTAGGAACTTTTATATTATCTACTGACTGGTTGCCTAGGTATTTCCTGTTATCTCTTAGTTTCCTGTTATCTCTTAGAGTCTAAATTCTGATGCAGAATCTAAGATCTTGGAAAGTTGTCACTTCCACTTCTCTTAAAGAGCCCTGTAATTTGCAGGAATGTTTACAATGTGGAATAGAGATAGTTCAAATGGAGCTGCAAATAGCACCTGGCAAAAAAAAACTGAAGCTTGCTTTTTCACAAAATCCTATGTTCGGCTATATGCAAAAAATAAATATATTGTATGAATATGTATTAATTTATGTTTAACATCAAAAGTTGATTCTTTGAATAGTTATTGATTGCCATACAGTTCATTCCTTATAATATTACAGATAGTAGAGGTTCAGTAGAATAAGTCCTCTGTCCAAGCTCTCAGCTGTACATTTGGTCAATCAGCTGTAAATTAGATCCCATTACTTCCTTCAGAGTCTTGATGATTTGCTGGAATGGCTCACTAAATTCAGGAGGACACACCACTTTTACCAGGTTATTACAAAAGGTACAACTCATCATCAGTCCAATAGAAAATATGCATAGGAAAATATTTAGTGATGAAGGCAAATAAGTTGAGCTTCTTCTGTTGCACTTCCCTCAAGCACCTCGATGCTTCCAGAGTCATATAGAAACTCATCCAAGAGTTTTGTTCAAAAGTTTGATAGTTCATAGGGCTGGAGTGATAGCAGAGTGGGTAGGGTATCTGCCTAACATGCAGCCGACCCAAGTTTGATTCCCAGCATCCTATATGGTCCCTGAGCACCACCAGCAGTAATTCCCGAGTGCAGAGCCTGGAGTAACCCCTGTGTATTGCTGGATGTGACTCAAAAAGAAAAAAAAAAAGAGTTGATAGGTAAGTGGTCAGTGGGCGGGGCTGAAATCTCACAGCACCCTCCAATTCACTATGGCAAACAGCCATAACCTGAGGCTAGAAAGTTAATTCTAAATCATCTCATTAACATAAATTTCTGTCTGCTCAAAGGGAGCCTTAGAAAACAGAAAAACATGCTTTATTTTTCAAGGAATCCTTGTTCCAGGAATTGGGAATCAAGAACAAATATATTTCTCATTATACTACAATTATTTATTGATATAGTACTATTGATGTTTGTAAAAAACTAAGGCTCGCCGAGGGGTGAGCGCACTCGCGGGCTCTCCGGGCAGCTCTGTCTCACCGCCCATGTCCGGTGCCCTGGAATCGCTGTGTGCTGTCGGTTGAGGGCAGGCGACGGAAGGAAGAAGGCCAGACTGGTTGCTCGATCAGTTTATTTCATTCTCTCTCTCCGCTTCTCTCCCGCTCTCGGTCTCTCTCTGGATCTGTGGATCTGGCCCTCGTGGATCTGGCCCCTGTGGATCTGGCCCTCCAACCCACTCTTACAGCCTAGTTAAATCTCCCCAGCATGAGGGGGTTGGGGCATACACATAGGTGTGGTCACCATCAATAGGGTAAGGTTCCTTTCCCTAGGGGATGCTTCTCCTAGGACTTAATTCTTTTTCAGCAGGAGGATCCACCCAAGGGCGGAGTCCCATGAATGTGTTTCTCTTCTCCTCAGCCAGCAAACATATAAGAATTCATAATATTAATTATTTTGTATGGACACAATAAGAGATGCATTAAAGCTTATAGAATTGTTCTCCTGGGGCCATCTCAATCTCAGACTACAGTGCTCAGGCCAGATCAGTCTTTCCTATCCTTGGCAGGGTCCCAGTTTCATAATTACTATTGGATCATGACAGCATTTGTCTATGATCAAGCTCTTAACTTATAGTTAAGAATTAGGCACTTTGGCCAGGCCCATCTCCATGCCACATAACTCACCGCTTGCCCTGGATTCTTCCCGTCCCACGTTGGGGACCCTACTTTGGGGTGCTAGGAACTGAGGGCAACTGAGGCTTAAGTGGAGAAAGCAGATGCCCGGGAGGGAATAATATTAGAGGCCAATTAATTCCCAAGTTATAAAAACATAATATTGTCTTCTTGTGTCTATACAAAACAGACATAGCTTTAAAGTAAATTATTCAAAAGGCACAAGAAGAGGAGAAAGGCAATATTAACTTATATAATATAAATTCAGTATCCTAGGAAGTTCTGACCTTACAAATTAGCAGAGTCAGATTAACTCTTTTGGGGAAGAAAGCATGGAGAAGTGATTATAGCTAAACAAAGTGATGGGAGAGATTCGGGAACACCTTGATGGGTGTGACTGGGGTAAGCCTAAACTCTGGGGAAAACCGGGACAAGCTACTTGTGGCAAGCGGGGAGAGGACAAAGTAATGTCATCCTACAGATGTTTTTATATCTTCAACAGTAACATTTTCTTTAAGACAGCACAAGTGCCACTGAAATAAATTACTACCTATATTTCTATCTTTACATTAATTATGACAATTAACCCAAAGAATATTAAAATTCCCAAGCCAGGAGCAATACTACAGTGAGTAATGTGCTTGTCTTGCACATAGAGACTTGGGTTGGATCCCTGACAACACACATGATCCAGAGAGCACCATCAGGAGTGATCCCTGAGCACAGAGGAGAAAGCACTATACACTGTTAGGTGTGCCTCCTGAAAACAAACAAACAAAAAAAGAATTGCTAATTCAATGCTAAGCCTGGCTAGAATAACAGTATATAGCTGACTGCCCACACACAGCTTTTTATTAACATAATGAGAGCTGCCTTCCTTGCTCCCAGGAATTACATTCTCATTCCCAAGTGGAACTACTGACAATTTCCATTAAACAACAAGGAGATCAGGAAAACTTTTTCTCCTTTCCTAAAAGGCTCCCAACACTTCATTTCCTCTCCATGCTTATAAAAAAGAGCACTTAAAATAAGGTGCAACCCACTAGATTACTTCTAATGTTGTTCTTTAGAAATTTGCAAAAAAATCACTGTCACTGTCACTGCCATCCCATTGCTCATCAATTTGTTCGAACTGGCAGCAGTAACTTATCTCATTGTGAAACTTATTTGTTACTGTTTTGGGCATATCCAATATGCCACGGGTAGCTTGCCAGGCTCTACCGTGCGGGAGCGATACTCTCAATAGTTTGCCAGGCTCTTCGAGAGGGGGTGAGGAATCGAACACGGGTCGGCCACATGAAAGGCCAACGCCCTACCACTGTGCAATCCCTAGAAATAAATAAAATTTTAAAAAAGAAAAATGTGTGTCCTTCCATTTCTCTGTGGTGACTGCCTGTCTTGAAGTTTTCTTCCATCTCCTAATTATGTTATTGCCTACCCCTGACTTTATATATTCAAAGGTTTCTCCCTGCTCTTCACCCACATTGCTTTAAATCTATCACACCGAGAGAAGTGTGCATGGGAGCACTTCCAGACAAGACCAACAGCATCCAGGTTGTTGTCAACAATAAAAGGAATGTGGGGAGTGGAACCGCTGGTTGAGTTGTTTAGGAGTATTCTCCCTTTACACAACAAAAAAGCAGTTTCTTGGAAAAAATAAAACAAAATAAGGAAAACATTGGGGTATATTTGATGTATATTAAACTGCAGAGCGCTGGGGATGAGCAAGTTTTTAATGTGTGGGGGTTTTGGTTTTGTTTTGGGATTTTTTCAGACCCAGTTATAAGCTAACCGAATTAAAGGATTCAGAGTGCAAGCAAGCGAGAAAGCGACTTTGTGAAGGGTGCCAATCTAATTACAGTACAGCACATCCCTTGAGGCTCATTGAGAGCTGCATCATCACTTATGTATGTCACCTTAAACAAGTTAACTGATTTTTCTACCATCTTTTGGGGGATAGCATTGTCCTAAAATTCTTCTTCATTCTGCAATGAAGAAGAATTAAACATTTTAAAGTTTACAGAATGGCATCTCTTCCTTGTGTTTTCATGTTAATCCTAACAAAATTAACTTTCAATACTTTTAAGTCTCTGAAATATCCATCATGGTTTTCCTTTTCTGCACCTACTTCTAGCATTCTCTTTATTTTTTGACAATTGGTTCTAAAAGTTAAACTTCATTCTAACAGTTTTGTCTACTGATCACCAACACCGGAAACACTTTCACTCTGAGAAATTTTCTATTTTGAAAAAAAAAATCGAACTTAAGAGGAGAAATTGCTGATCATGTACAGTCACTTCTGTCTACCAACATATGTCCTAAGTTTTCTAACCTTTCATTCAGATTCATAATTTAAGTTTCATACCTGGTGCTTTAACTTTAGGACTGTACCTTGGTACCTCAGTATTCTGATTTATCCTGCCAGTAAGCTACCAAAATAACTATAATTTAATCCAAAAATAAGTCTAAGATACTACAGGCACTAATAACTTCAAAGGGATAGAGTACAGTGCCAATTCCAATTTAAAATTCAACACATTGTTTAAAGTTTCTAAGTTCACTTTTTTCTTTCTGATTTTTGCATTTTATGATATAGGGAATGTGATTTCAAGTCATGAGTGCAAGAATAAATACACTCCTTGAGGTAATGCTTCTAAAGAGAGATAAATTGATACATGTATAATATTTTTTTTTCTCTACTTATTACACTAAAACAAGAATAATAGCAACTCATGTCAAACAAATCTTTACCAAGTAATCATAAAATTCCCACTCAGTTCCTTCAAAATATTTCCCTATTCTTCATTTGTATTCATTTGGCAAGAAATAATCAGATAAGTGAAATCAATGGAGAGCAAAAAGGAAAGGAAAACTGGACAAGGGAAAAGGAGATATTATCAGAAAATAGAAAAGCTGGAACAAAATAAATGATGAAGACAGAAACATAAAAATGAAGGAGAATGAAATGCAATGTGATATCCTGTGTTGGGTCTTGAAAAAGAAAAGGGTATTCATGGGAAAATAATTTCAAATAAATCTGCGGTTTACTTAAAATAAAATAACAACACTATGTTCTTCATTTTAAGAAAATCTCCATGACTCGATTTAAAATAATTTAAGACAACTATGTCACAGAAGCTGTACTAACTTTCCAACTTTCTATTTTATAAAAAAATGGAAATAAAGAAAATAAAACAGAGCTAACTCATTTTGTTCTGTATTTTAAAAAAGAATTCAGTGCTAAGAGTACAGATTTATTCTCACACCACCACTTTATTGAGACTTAATAGCTGAGTTTTCTAGGCTCCCATACCTCCACCTATAAAATACAAATACTTATCTCAAAGGCTCTTGTGAGTTTTACATAAAATAAAGTATGTCAAGTGCCTAAAGCATCAACTACAAATGATTTATCTTATATTTATAGTGTTCTTGATTCATCTTTAAAGTAAAATTGACTTACCAGTGTACTTATTTTACTCCAGTCCAGTTGGGATTCTCACTTTATTTTCTTTATAACTGTAAAGCATTAACCCAACCATCATTATTTTCTCCTTTATCTCTATCTTGGAGAATTTTAGATGACTTTTTTTTATATTCTCATATAGAGAGGAGATATTTTTTAAAAAATACTTCAGACCAATATCTTTAATGAACAATAATTCTAAGATCCTAAATAAAAATCTTGTGATTGAATACAACAAAGCATTTATTACATCATACCTCATGACCATGTGGGATTCATTTTAGGGATGCAAGGATGGTTTAATATATGCAAATAAATCCATGTGATACACCATTAATAAACAAATGTCACTAAATGAAAGTCAGGGCCAGGCATTTGCCTTGCATGTAGCTGACCTAGGTTCAATCCCCAGTGCCACATATGGTCCCCATGCCCACCAAGAGTGATCCCAAAGCTCAGTAAACTCTGAAAATCACTGGGTGTGGCCACCAAACAAACAGAAAAATAAATAAATGGACAGGAAGCCTGTAAAGGGACTAGCCAGAGTTAAGGTGCTTGTTTTGCACATGGACAGTTCTGATTCAGTTCTGGGTACTACATGCAAACACAGCCAGGAGGAAATCCCGATCACTACAGATGTGGCCTCACACTGCACCACTACAACCAAAATAAAAGGAAGAAAGAAAAGAAAATTAGTCCATCTCCAAAGATGAAGGGAAACATTCAGTTTAGATTCATTGAAAGTCAATGAGAGCAAAGCCATGACAAAATAGAGATTGAAGAATATTATCTCAATATTGGAAAGACCATATACAACAACCCACAGCTAATATCATTCTGAATTAGGAAAAGCAAAGCTCTTTTATAGTCAGGAGGAAGGCTTGAATATTCACTTTCGCCTCCACTATTCAACATAATATTGGAAGTCCTTGACATGGCAATTAGAAAAATAAAATAGAAAACAAAGAAATTCAGATTGGTAGAGAAGAAATCAGAGCATCATTATTTAAAGATGAGATGGTATTATACCAGAAAGCCTAAAGTAATAACAGGAGTTGTGTATTAAATTAGCAGATTACAAAACTAACATAAGAAGTCTATAGCATTTTAATATACTAATAATAGTGTAGAAGAGAAAGAAATTTTTCAAAAGTAATTCATTTATAATTGAGTCAAGAACTATAAAATACCCATGAACCAAATTATAGGTGATGAAAAATCTATTTAGAAAAAACATAAATAATTTCTGAAAGACTTTTAAAAATACAGAAAATGAAAAGATATGTTATGTTCATGGATTGGGAGAATTATACTTAAAATGGCCATTTAACTACAATAATTTACAGATGTGTGCCAATTTCCATCTAAATTCTAGGGTATTTTACAAGGACATAGAACAAATACTTTCATAATTTGTATGGAACCATAAATTCCTAAAGCAGGAAAAGAGTCTGAAATAAGCAAAAGTAGATAGGGTATGGTGGGGCAGTGCAATCACAGACTTCTTCCTTTAGTACCAAGCAATAGTAGTTAAAACTGCTTGGTACGAGAATAAAGCCAGACCTCCAGATCAATGGAATCAATTGAGAATCTAGAGAGAAGTTAATTTGTAACAAATAGGCTAGGAACATAAAGTGAAGCAATGAGAGTCTCGGAAATGGTTCTGAGAAAACGGTAGAGGCATAAGCAAAAAAATGAAATTATATTCTTACTTCATATTGCTCACAAAGATTAATTTGAAACAGGCTAAAGACCTGGATATGAAATCTGTTTCTGTAAAATACATTGATAAAAATATAGGCAGGACTCTATAATACCTGGACCTCAACGGGGTCTTTGATGATGTGATCCAATAGCAAGGAAAACAAAAACAGAAATAAACAAATAGGACTATGTCAAATGATGACAGTGAACAAGATAGAATACCTAAAATGATGAGACATACCACTGACTGGGAAAAAAAATATTCACATGTCATGTATGAGACAAAGGGTTGATATTCAAGATGCATAATGCACTCTCAAAACTCAATTTTAAAGTAAATTAACTCCTGGGCAAGAGAGAAAGTACAGTGTGGGGGGAGTGCTTGCCTTCCATGCACCCTACTCAGATTTAGATGCTGCTACCAGAGATGGTCCCTTGAGCCCTGCCATGAGTGATCCCTGAATGCAGAGTGATTCCTGAGCACCACCAGGTGTGGTACAACACTTCAAAAACAACTCCATGAGAAATGGGGACATAAGGAGATAAAGAGATAATTCCTCAAAGATTTCTTAAAGATGACTAATAGGCAGATGGAAAAATTCATCATCACTGATTGTCCGGGAAACACAAATCAAAACAATGAGATATCATCTCATACCAGTGAGAACACTCTATATTTAAAAAAAAATGTCAGGAAAATGTCAAAGGAGGGGTTGGGTGAAGAAAGCATACAGCAGATAAGGCAATGTGGTGGACTTGCATTCAATCACCAACACCCTAAATGGTTACTGAGCCTGCCAGGAGTGAACCTCAAGAGTAGAGACAAGAGTAAAACCTGAACACAGACCACTGTGGCCCCCAACCAACATTAAAAATAAAAAAACACATTCATTGATGGTGGAAGTATTACTTAGTTCAACCTCTTTAGAAATCAGTCTGGTAACTTCTCAAAACAAATGTGAATAGAAGCTTCTATTTAACTCATAATCCCACTTCTGGGAATTTACCCCCCAAACACAAAGGCAGTAATCTGGAAGGACATTTGCACACCAATGTCCACTGTAGCATTTTTAGAATAGCCAAGATCTATAAATAGCCCAGACCCAACAATAGACAAGTGAATAAAGAAACTAGCTACACACACACACACACACACACACGCATACACACACACACACATACACACACTAGAATACTACTCAGTTATGAAAGAAGACGAAATTATGCAATCTTCTGCAGACTTGGATGAACTGGAGGAAGTTCTTATAAATAAAGTGTGTTAGAGAGAAAAAGATAGACACCTAGATGATCTCATTTATTTTCTGTGCATACAGAAACAGAGAAAAAAGCTCAGACAATCTTCAATGAGAGCAACTTTGAGATATAGTGAATAGACCTCTCCTGTAAGGAGAGGGTTTTTTAATATTCTAAGACATACTGTAAGGAGTATTTTAAAAGCTGAGTTAAGTTACATCTTTTTTATACTTTCTACCATTACAAAGAAGTCATCTACATTAATTTAGATTTAGAAATGAAAACTCCTTTCAAGAAGGATATAATCTACCCTGGCGCGATAGCACAGCACGTAGGGTATTTTCCTTGCATGCGGCTGACCCAGGTTTGATTTCTCTGTCCCTCTTAGAGAGCCTGGCAAGCTACCAAGAATCTCCTGCCCACATGGGAGAGCCTGGCGAGCTACCATGGCATATTTGATATGCCAAAAATAGTAACAGGTCTCACAATGGAGATGTTATTGGTGCCTGCTTGAGCAAATCAATGAAAAACTGGATGACAATGATACAGTGATACAGCGATAACCTACCCAGGCCAAAGACAGTACTAAGCATGCGCCTGATCCATTTCTACTCCTGGCAGCACAGGTTCCTTGGAGCATTGCTGAGTCAGCCCCGAAGGCCCTAAGCAGTACGGAGTGGTTTGGGTAATCCCAGCACTGACAGTGCTTGAGCAGCGCCATATTCGTACTAAACTGTCTGTCCAGTTGACCAAGAAAAACTTTTGAGAACAGCCTGGGCAAATCCCTCAAAATAAATAGATACATACATAAAAGGAAGAAAAAGAAGCTGCTTTGCATATCACAGTTCCTTATGAGATGGATTGCTTTCTGGGCTGAACACTTCAGGTAGATTCCCAAGAAAATCCATCACCATACACATTCTTTGCATTTTCTTCAGGGGTCAATACTGTGTGAGTTCATTGAAAAACATTATTTTAGTCAGAAGTTTCTTTGAAAACTATAGTATAATATCTGCTGGGTTTTGCTGGAAGAGAAAATAACAATAATTTTTTTGTGTGTATGAACAATAATTTCTTGACTGCTAATTTTGGTTGAAGGGAGGATGATGTGAAGAGTTTGAGGAAAAAAAACTTAATTTTTAAGGAAGATATAGGAGCATGAGGAATTCTAAAACTTTTCCAAAGGTTTCAGAATTATCTACAATCCTAATGTACACTGATTCTACCTGATAATGTCATAGAACATTTTTCATATTTTATTTGGTATGCTTCCTGACAATATAACCACCCAGCATACATTTTAAGTCCTTTTCTTTTTTGATAGACTTTGTGATTTTTTAAAATCTGTTAAAGGCAATATAGTTAAGTTCTTTAATCTTTAAAACTTCCACTTCTACAATTGCTTATAAATTCATTTTCACTCTGGGTGAAATCATAGCTACATAGAACAATCCATCTGAACTGGAGTCTAATGTAGTGGAAATAAAAAGGAAGTTTTATTTTTTTTACTGACTTCCTAGATCAAACCAATATGTATCAAGACACTACAAGTCAGATACTTTTTATCCAGAATATTAATTTGCGTATTTTTTAAATTATGCATACATACTACATATAAAATTGTTGAGATTGTTTTTAAGCAATTTATTTAGCATTTTCAAATACAGTCATGTATTAAAAATGCATGCAACGATGTCCTAAGAGCAAGTAGTACAGAGGTCAAATCTTTATTGGTGGCAATTTTATGCTTTTAACTACCCAGTTATTATTGAATAAGCATTTAAGACATAATCAACTAATTGTTTCCAAATGACCTACAGTTTAACATTTCTCTAAAAAATGACAAGAAGGTTACAATTCTTTAAAATATCAAATCATTTATTGGGCATTTGCTAACCTTTTCATATTGACAACAAAACCCTTTAGATCTCCATGTTGTCTAAATTTATTTGTGTTTGATGGACCAGAGGTGTAATATCTGGCATTTTCCAGTCATTTAACTGACCTCTTACTCAAAATGTGTTTCTAAATATTTCATTCAGTATAATCTCTGGGAAAATATTTTAATACCTATGTAAGAATTTTTAAATTCCTAGTGTTCAATTATGTATAATCAAATATTAATAAGATTCTAAATGGGAACAAAAGAACACTTATACTATGCCATATAGCCCATCCTACTATAAAATTTTCAGAAATTAATCAGAGTGTATATTAATAAGCTTACTGAAAATGAAATTCAGGTAATTAAGTTATCACTTAGAAGGTCAGAAAGACAAATTATGGGTTTGGTGTTTGCTTTGTATGTGGCCAATCTTGGTTCAATTCCTGGAACCACATAGTCCCCTGATTATTGTTGGAGCAATTATCAAGCACCAAGCCAAGAGTAGTTCCTGAGCACCTTCAACTCGCCCAACCTTCAAACAATGCTATTGCTTGGTATTGTTTAGATGCCCATAATAGGAGGAAAGATGAGTATGGTCACAAATAAATCACTAGAGCAATTAAAAAATTATCCTATGGGTAATTGGTTCATGAGAAAAAAGTATAACAATAGTATATTGGAAAGAAACATTGCCTATTAATATATGAACAAGAAGCTTTCAAATTCTCTACTGCATCACTATATCACTGTCATCCCGTTGTTCATTGATTTACAAGGGCAGGCGCCAGTAACATCTCCATTCGTCCCAGCCCTGAGATTTCAGCAGCCTCTCCTCACTGGTTTCTGAATGATTGGGGGCTCTTTCTGGATTAGGGGAATGAGACCTTTTATAGTTACTGTATTTGGTATATTAAATGCATCACAGGGAGCTTGCCAGGCTCTGCCGTAAGGGTGACATACACTCAGTGGCTTGCTGGACTCACCAAGAGGTGTGAAAATATATATATATATTTCCCTTTATGATGATGTGTTGTGCAAATTCTTCGGGTAAATAATTATCTTTTTTGGATTTTGTGATTAACATATGGTTAATGGCATAAAGACAACATACAAAATCATGAGAAAACTTGTTTCCATTATTAAACTAATGAGTCAAAGTAAACCCAAATTTCTTTACAATTTTATATAAAGAGAAAGCTTTAAGAAATTCAAATAAATATTGTTTGCCCTTGAAAATTATCAGAAATATTCATTAAATATATTCATCTCAGTTAAGCTTTGAAATATTCTTTAAGATAAAGAAAAAAAAACAGGGGGGCTGCAGTGATAGGGTATCAGTGAGGGCATTTACCTGCACACAGTTGACCCAGGTTTGATCCCTGGTGTCCCATATGGTCCCCTGAGCACTGCCAGAAGTAATTCCTGAGTACAGAGCCAGAAGAAACTCCTGAGCATTGCTGGGTATGACCCAAAAAGCAAAACAAATGAATAAATCATTTTTTAAAAAGAAAAGGAAAAAGTAAAAACAAAACTAAGATATCTAGAGAACCAGTTTGAACGGATCTGATCAGGACATCATTGTTTGACTAGAAATAGGTCATCAGATTAATATGCTTTTGAAATTTCTGGAAATAAATGAGCAAAGTTTACTGTGTCTATTTAAAACAAGAATCATACTGTGTTATAATATGATTTAAAGAGCATTTTGCCTGTACCTAGTGCTTTCCAAATAAGGAAAATATTGACACAGAGACAAAAAAGAGAAAGATTCGTAATCTCAAAATCTGCCTTATTCCAAATTGATTAAACTATGTGAGAAACTTTCAAGGTAAAGACCTCCAGACAGAATGTTTCAGAATATTTATTTTCTGTGTTGTACTGAAAACCATAAGGAGTTGTAAAATTTTTCTTCAAATCATACGGATGAATAGAAGCCATAATTTAGCAATATATAATGAGCTATGGTTCCATCAGAACTTGAGATTTTATGCTTTGATATGTTCTTTAAAAAATATAGAGCCAGACATTCATATGAATAATTTATCTTATATATTCAATTTGTGTAAAAGATGAACAGAAAAAAAACTAGCATAGGCTTTATCTCATAAACTCTTCTTTTATTGCTAGATGCATGCACCCCTTAAACATCAATGCACTGCCATACCTGTAGACTCATGTCTTTATGTATATTTGTAATATGCACACTTTGATGTTTCTATTACTTAAGGAGAATTTTTTTCAGCTGTGTTTTTGCACTAACTAAAATGATTCCATTAGTATAGAGTTCTTTGCTATGAATCCTCTGAGGATTTTGTGGCATACTGCTCATGTTCCATAGATTGTGGAATGGTGGGTGTGGCCTGTGGTTCATTTTCTGAGGAGATCCTCCTTCACTTTCACTCCAGGAGTCACAGTAAGAAGTATAAATTTGCCTCAGACAATAAGAATATAAATGCCCTTACCAACCTTTTGGCAATATCTTTTACTCAAACTGGCAAACAAAATTCAACAGATGCTTTCCCAGATGACTCCACACTGATGAGCATTATATCTGCAGTCTATCTCATATGATTGTGCAACATAGATCATCATAAACATTGCATGTTTTATAGTCTGTCTGCCCACTGATCTACAATCCTTGAGGTTTCCTGGACCTGAAATCACTACATTTGACGGTCTGCCCACTTACCCAGGTGGGACGAATAAAATTTGTGACCACAGGTCTTGACTTCCCTCATCTATCAATATAAGTGAAGGTAAAAGGCCTGTTTTGAGCAATTTTTCTTACATTAAAGGCACAGAAGTAGGAAAAGTCAAAATGTAAATAAAATTTCAGATATTTTAACCAATTAAAGTCAGAATGGTCAAGTGATAGTATTTTCTCTTTATGATAATTAAAAAGCCTTGTATATTCATTCCAGAAATGCAATGATCCATTACTGAATTGTTATTTATCTACCCTCTAGCCTCTGCTCTCTCCTATCTATCTATAGAATAACATTATAGAATTATAAAATTAGTTTAGGACCCAAAAATATCATACAAAGGGCAGGGCACTAGCCTTGCATGTGGCCTACCTGGAGTTCCATTTCTTCACCCCTCCCCCCATATGGTTCTCCAAAGCTGGAGTGCATTTATCTGAGTGCAGAGCCAGGAGTAAGCCCTAAACAATACGGGGTGTGTCGTGTCTCCCAAAAAAGAAAGAAAAAAAGTAGTTTAGTACTCAGTTGAAATAACTTGCAATCAAATTTCCTGTCTCCGATTTACTATGTGATTTTGTTGAGTACTGATCCACTTAAATGTATAGTAATAATGACTATATTTTAAAGAGACACTTAATTCAGTCTTAGCCACTATGCAAAGGACACTATTAAAAAACCTAGGGTTTTTATGCTGTCACTAGTCTAAACAGGGTATTGGAAGCCAGAGCTTTACTAGGGGGAACCTCATCTCAAAGGTCAGAATGAATTGCTTTCCCACAGTCTGTCAATTGGCTAAATTGCCAAGAGGACATCTAAACTGGTTCTAAGTATTCGTTCTCAGTTCTGTGAACACATGTAGTCCTTTGGAGAGAACAAGGATTTTTAACAGCTCTTAATTTTTGTTGCACCATGGGATTAATAGCACTGCACTATAGCACTGTAACACTGTAGTCCCGTTGTTCATCGATTTGCTCGAGCAGGCACCAGTAACATGTCCATTGTGAGACTTGTTGTTACTGTTTGTGGCATATCAAATACACCATGGGCAGCTTGCCAGGCTCTGCCATGCAGGCGAGATACTCTCAGTAGTTTGCAGGGCTCTCCAAGAGGCATGGAGGAATCTAACCCAGATTGGCCGCATACAAGGCAAACACCTACATGCTGTGCTATCGCTCCAGTTCATGGGATTAATCACTGTCACTGTCATCTGGTTTCTTATCGATTTGTTTGAGCGGGCACCAGTAACATCTCTCATTGAGACACTTATTTTTACTGTGTTTGGCATATCCAATACACCACAGGTAGCTTGCCAGCCTCTGCCATGCCAGCACAATACTCTCAGGACTTGCTGGGCAATCTGAGAAAAGCGGAGGAATCAAACCCGGGTCGGCTGCATGCAAGGCAAACGCCCTACATGCTGTGCGACCACTCCAGTTCATGGGATTAATACCAGAAAAATTTCATCTAAGCCAGAATGCACTGTAGAAGAAGAACAATAGATATTGGAACAAGGTTTTTGAAAAGGAAATTGATGTTCAAAGGGTTACGTGAAGCTTCCAACATGGGAAGAGATGTTTTAATAGCACTAGTGAAAGCCATCTTTCATGGGAAGGAACTCAGAACTGTGATTTTGGTGCCATTAATGAACCTAGCGGAAATCCTGGGCCTCCTTGTTCAGCATCAAGGAACTTACCAAGGAGAAGATTGGCAGTTTGACTTCATGCAGATGATCAAATGCTCAAATGTTCAAGGTATAAATATCTATTGGTTCTTATTGATAGCTTCAGTGGATGAGCAGAAGCTTTTCCAATCTCTACTTAGAAAGCCAGACAGTGGTTTGGTGTTTCTATGTCCATTAGAAAAATCTGGAAAAAGGAAGTCATTTTCTATCAACTATGGGTGAGGCAGTTATTCCTTTCTTTCCATTATTTTTATGATAGAAATGGGTATGGCATTATGTTAATTCGGCTTCTGTTGCTTTAACTCATATTTTCTAAGACAGCAAACTACTCTGTCCTTACTGAGTCAGAAAGGACATTCTATTCCTCCAGGGTCTAATCATTTCAAAGTGCCATCCCTCAGTCTAACCGATCTAATCTTTTCTTTCAGATAATTTCAGGAACCCAACCAATTCATTGCCTAGGGCCCACTAAGAACTAAGGTAGAATGAGGTTTCACCCCTTATATAGGCAGGGTCCATGCTCCTCTCATGAAGCAGCTTCAGAAGATGGACCACCAACCATTTTCCTCTTAAAGATTTAGGTGGTGAAATCTCTAGGAGGGAATATGATGTAGGCAGGTAGATAGGGAAAGGCACTGGACAATGAAACAGGTCAGCAAAAGTTCTGGGAGGAAAATTCCAAGGCTGATTTACTTTGTGGATACAGATAAGACCTTGAGCTGGATAAGACCTTGAGCAGCAGACCCTGAGGAGATTGGACCCCTCCCCATAAAGGAAATTCCTCAAATTCCCTCAGACCTCTTCCTCAATCTGATTATTTCAGCCCAAAGAAGACCATAACCACTCCCAACCTCCCGGGTAACCTCCCTAGCAATGGACTTTTACCTGAGAAGAAGCCCCGTGTGGGGGCAGGTTGGAGAAACCATATAAAAGCTATGTTGAACAAAGGAAGGGCATGAATATGCTGCCTGAGCCTATGTGCTGCTTATGCCCACGTGGCTGAGCACATGCCGTGCCTGAGGACATGTGTCGCCTGCATCTCCCCTCTTGAGATGTGTACTTTCATGCTTTCCTGTCTAATGCTGGGATGTGTGTAGGGGCTTTCTCCGCCCTTGGAGAAGCCAGAGTTCTCTCTTTAGCGCATTACTCTTTCACCCTCTCTCCCTCCACACCTAAAACCCTCCAAATAAAACCGTTTTTACTTCAAAAAAGTAATCAATTAATTAATTTAATTTAATTTAATTAAAAACCTAGGGTTCTTTTGCACCTAGTTTAAACCTTACCATAAGTTGCAACGTGAGCTATTTCCCCAATTTTAGAATAAAGAAAATAAATTTTAGTGCATTAAAATTATCAGACCATGTTTAAGCATAAATTCTTCCCAAACTTAAACTTTCTTGTACATATAAACTATGACTGCCTAAATCCATATTCCAACATCTCTAACTCAGCAGTCGAGAAGATTCTTGTATATGTAAGGTCCTGAGTGTAATTCCTAGTAAAAACAACAACTACACCACCACCAACAATAATAATAAGTGTTCAAAGTTTCTTTGGGATTAAAAAAGAGACTTTTATGAATTACTGGAGGTAGAGAAATAATACAGCATGTTCAGTGCTTATCTTGCAGCCAACCAGATTTCAATCCCTGGTATCCATATTATTCTTTATGGTCCACAAACACCACCAGAGTAATTCCTGAGTGTAAAGCTAGGAGCAACCTTGAGTATTGCAAGGTGTGACCCACAAACCAAAAGCTGTATAAAAACTGTAAATTTGAACTGAGAAATTAGATCAAGACTACTGTTTTAAACCACAATATGGTGTCTTGAAAGAAAATTCAAGTGTCTTTCCAATACATGGTGGGTTAAGCTCACTAATTCAGTGAAACGAAAACTCTAATAATTATAGCAAAAGAAAAGACTCAGATACAAAGTGTGACTTTAGACTCAAGGAAAACATTGAACATTGAAACCATCTCTGCATAACTAACATCGATTCAAACAAAGAAAACAGCAA